>NC_136755.1:810000-942500 GCF_936440315.1 Barbus barbus
TAAGACACCAAATATCCTCAAAACACCCCTCATTTTTTATAAGATTATAATATACAAACTCTATATTCAACCTTCCAGCAACAAGATTCTTGAACATTAATTCAGCATCAGTACTAAGAAGATTCAGCCCCTCATTCTTCCTCGTCTTCCAAATTGCTAATTTTGCAGTTCCGATCAAGTAGTTCAACAAACATGCTTTCCTTCTGACTAAGAATCTGTACATCACACCCCCAATAAACACTTCTTCTAAGAATTTCTCATCAAATGCTTGAAACCATCTATCAAGAAGATTAAAAAGACCTTTCAACCTATTACATCTTAAAAACAAATGTTCCAGATTTTCTACCATCCCACAAAACCTACACTGTTCACCCACTGCTGGATTCAGGTGCGCTACATGTCTGTCCGTGGCTATTGCCCCATGAATAAGCCTCCACTGCAGATCAGCAGTGCGCTTCTCTATGGGAGGCTTATACAGGGCTCTCCACCTGTCCCTCACAAGGAAGTCTGGCTTCAACAAACCTGGCCACCTGGAGGGTTTTTGTCCTTTAAGAGAGTCCTGATGTAGAACTTTGACTGTAGAGTAATATATTGCTTTTTTTGATGCAGACTCAAAATCTTCTAGCTGCGGGGTTTTAAAAGATAGAATTGACCCCACATCCTCATCTTCATTTTCCTTCTTTATAAGATGAGAGATTTTAATTTCTGGGAATTCCTGTTCATTCGACATATCCATCAAAGTTCCTCTCCCAATGTACTTTCTGTAACTACTTGGTAAGGTATTTACAATCTCCTCCATGAACTTTTCTGTCAAGCGTGAAGATCTTAAGCCAGTCATTTCTCTAAGTTCCTCCAACGACTTCCATCCATCTCTATTCAAGAGGTGTCCAAGCTTGACAATGCCCTTTCTCTGTAAGCATGCACTTACACTTACAGAAGCCAAAAGTCTTGTTTGCGTCATTGAATTAAAAAACAAAGGTTCCTCTAGAACCCAGTTCCCAGGTTCATCAACCTCTCTTTCAACTTTAAAAACAGTTCTCCATGAATGCAACATTGTCCGGTAAAAATGCGAAAGCTCAGACATGTTTATCTTCTCCAGGTTCATTAAAAATAAATGTCTGTCCAATCCAAGACCCCCAGTTTTTTGAAGAATTGCCTTTGCAGTCTGAGACCAAACCAAGTCCTTGTGGTAGAGAAGTCTCTGTGCTGCTTGGATTCGGAAAGCACAGATTCTGCTCCTCACGTCCACTAGACCTTGGCCTCCTTCTTCAACTGGAAGATACAGCGCTGCTGCGCGAATCCAGTGCTCTCCACTCCAGAAGAAATTCACCAAAGTCCTTTGTATCCTGCAGATCAGCTCATCAGGAGGCTCCAGTACCACGAGTCTATGCCACAAGATAGAGGCGGCCAGGTTGTTTACCACCAGAACTCTTCCTCGGTACGACAATTGTGGTAATAGACATTTCCATTTAGACAATCGAGCGTTCACCTTCTCCAGCATTCCCTCCCAATTTTTTCCTTTAAATATTGTATTTCCTAAAAAAACACCTAAAATTTTTAACCCTTCTCTTACCCACATCAATCCACCCGGTAATTTTGGAGGCCCTAACCCTCCCCACTGACCAATAATAAGCCCTTCACTCTTCCCCCAGTTCATTTTTGCTGAAGATGCCCTCTCATATTTTCTAATAATTTCCGTTAAGATGTCAACATCATTTTGGCTCGTAATAAAAACTGTGATATCGTCCGCATAGGCAGATAATGACACCCTACTACTACTATTTATACCAGGAAGTAAAATTCCATTCAGATCTCTCCTTATCCTACACAACAATGGCTCAATAGCCAGACTATACAATTGTCCAGAGAGTGGGCAACCCTGCCTAATACCCCTTGACACCGGTACTGGTGCACTTAATCCTCCGCCCGCTTTAACCATCACAAAAACATTTGAATATAACAACTTAATATAAGAGATAAAATTCTCTCCAAATCCAAATTGTTTTAAAACCTTAAGAAGATACACATGGTCAACCCGATCGAATGCTTTCTCTTGGTCCAAACAAAGAATACCCAGGTTTAAATTATTAAATTGGTTAAAATCAATTACATCCCTCAATAAAAAGAGATTATCCATGATTGTCCTTTTGGGAATGCAATACGTCTGGTCATTTTGAACCAATAACTCTAAATAACACTTTAACCTATTTGCTAAACACTTTGACAGTATTTTGTAGTCCAAACATAATAGAGAAACTGGTCTCCAATTCTTTAGAAGACCTAAATTTCCTTTTTTTGGAAGCAAAGACAGTACAGCTCTTCGACAGCTTACAGGAAGTGTCCCACTTCTGATGCTTTGAATGAGTACTTCATACAAATCTTGTCCTAATATATTCCAAAAAGCTTGGTAAAACTCAACTGGCAGTCCATCAATTCCCGGAGAACGTCCTCGTGATAACTGTTTCATTGCATCTGTAATCTCCTGAAAAGTTATGTGGCTGTCTAGTGAATTTCTCCCCTCTTCTCCCACCTGAGGTAAATCACTCAGCAAATCAGAAGCACTCTCAACGTCACAGTTCTCAGCGTCATACAGGTTTTTGTAGAAGTTAACCGCCAGCTTCTTTATTTCCACGGGGTCTGACGTCATAGTCCCATCAGGCCGTTGAAGATGACATATTTGTTTTTGTTGGGAGCTCTTCTTTTCAAGGTTGAAAAAGAATGATGTAGGAGCGTCCATGTCTTTAATAGAACAGATTCTCGCCCTTACAATTGCTCCTTTCACTTGTTCCTGTAATAACGAGCCAAGTTCTTTCTTTTTCTTATTCAACAGCTCACTCTGCCCAGTTCCATTATTATGAAAAATAGTACTTTCCATTCTTTGAATGTCTTTCTCCAAGCTTTTTACTGCAAACTTCACCCTTGATGTACTATGTGAACTGTAATTTTGACAAAATATTCTTATATTTACTTTGCCAACATCCCACCACTGACACATGTTTTCAAAAGAATCTTTCTGCATTTTCCATTTATTCCAGAATAATTGAAAACTATCACAAAATAAAACATCCTGTAATAATTTAACATTAAAATGCCAAAAATAATGTGGCTTTGTAGTTACCTTCATGTTTAAATCAAATAAAACCAAGTGGTGATCTGAAAACCCAACAGGTAAAATGACAGCATTCATCACCTTATTATTCCATGTTTTATCAATATAAAATCTGTCTAGTCTTGCCCCACTAACCCTATTCTCAGATGCTTTAACCCATGTATATTGTCTAGTTCCTATATTTATTTTCCTCCAAATATCAGTCAAATTAAACTCTTTTATTATTTTTGATAATACCACACTTGACTCATTATGAGGTTCCTCCCCATTCCTATCCATTATAAAATCAACAGTACAATTCCAGTCACCTCCAATGATAACACACACCTGATCTCCAATTTTTTGAACAGCATTTTTTAGTTTCATAAAAACCTCCACCCGCTCAGGCCCAATATTTGGTGCATACACATTTATAAGCACAAACACATTTCCCTTATATTCTATATGCATTAATAGTACTCTTCCCTTTACAACTTCTTCTACAGCTAAAACATTTACATTTATATTTTTTGAGAATAATATGGCTACACCACAACTCAAATTTGTCCCATGGCTTAGCACAACTTTCCCTTCCCACCATCTATCCCATTTCGACTCATTTTCTGTATTAGAATGTGTCTCTTGTAAAAAAGCAATATCCACCTTCTTAATTCTAAATAATTCAGACACCATTGCCAACTTATTTCCATCCCTACCCCCATTTATATTTAAGGAGCCAATTCTCAAAAACTCCATAGAAAGGGAAAAATATAAACAGGACAGAAATAAAGTGAAAAGACTAAGAATAGCCAACACCCTGTGTGTTTTAATCATTTTATGAAACGTTTGCCTTACTCTTTCTTAACTTCGTTAAGATCTTCCTTAACCAAAATCTTTTCTGCTTGCTAAGAGCCTCATGACTAACGTTTCTTTGTAACAAAGTCACTGATGCTATAAATTTCCCTATATCTGGGAAGAAATCTTTGACTTCCATAGTCTTTCCAAAAGTTGCATCTAGAAAGTCATTTATTTCTTGCAGTGTATATGTGTCCTCCATGATTTGTGAACCAATATCTGAAATTTCTGAGAAATTATCATCATCTCCCATTTCAGAATCAGTACACATTTCAACATTATTAAATACTTCAGAATCGTCAGTTTGAACCATTTCAACATTTATTTTTTCTTTGGTGACATCATCAGTCATCACACTACTTTCCCCCATCTTAGATGCATCATTTTGTCCAATAGAAATCTTGTTTTCCTCAACAACATCTTTCTGATCATTACTGTCAATAAAATCAGCATTAACAACGTTCCTTTCCTCTGTAAACTGAGCTGGTACTCTCTCATCATTTGCTTCATCAGTATTAATCTGGACATCCTCATTTTGTTCCTGAACATCCTCAGCAGCAGCAGCACTATGCTCAGCTACCTCTTCCTGCCTATCCTGGACCTGGGCCTTATGTGGGCACGCCATCCTCTTATGCCCGATATCCCCACATTCGAAGCACTTCATGCTACTGGTATTAGCATACACCACATACGTTTTTCCCTCGTGGCCAACTCTAAAGGACACATCCAGTTCTGGCTGATTCAAAAACATAAACACTTGCCTCCTGAAAGACATAACGTGCTTCAAAACTTCGTTTCTGCATCTCAGTGGAATAGTTCTAATCCCACTTGCAAACTTTCCATATCTCGCTAACGCTCTTTCAATTTCATCATTCTGAATGAAAGGGGGAACGTTAGACACCGTTATACGGGTCGTTGGCGTTACCAGCGGTGAAATAGTAAGAAAATCTCCACCTACCACAATTCCTTCGCTTATCAACCGATTTGCTAGTTCTTCCTCTTTTACAAACACCACAACCGCCTTGTTCATCCTCGACGCCGAAGAAATGTTTTCATATCCGATTAGTTCCCCAACCACCAGTAACACATCCTCCACCGTCACGCCTTGTACAGGCACACACCTGACGCCGTGACGGAGCGACACAGGTGGCACCACCTCCGCGGCCGCGGGGTGAGACGCCATCTCGGTGCCGTCACAAAAGTTTCCAACTAAACAAAGTCTATGCTTCCTTGGTCAAAAAGTATTCCTCTTCTAATACCTTTTATTTATGTGCAATAGAAAATAGAAATACGAAAAAAACTCCCGCACTCCCCGTGAAACCCTCACGCACACCCCAAACGCTCCCAGCGTGCACCGGAAGAGAGCGAGAGAGAGGGCGAGAGAGCGAGAGAGAGAGCGAGAGAGAGGGCGAGAGAGAGGGCGAGAGAGAGGGCGAGAGAGAGCGTAGTTTCTCAATATATCTCCTCCTCTCAGGTACACATCGGGGGGGTCAAATAATCCTTTGACATGATTAAAATAATGAATGTTTCCTGACGCCGATTACGTTTTCCTCCAGTGGGCGTAGTACTCCATTTTTTGGGCCAACAGCTTATAAAATGTAGTTCTGTTTTTTTTTTTAGCTTGTTTGCTGTACACCTCGTCACATTGCAGCTTTTAGATATTGTTCTGTTTTTTTGTTATAAATCAGAAATGACAAGGAGACAGTCAATGGAGAGCGCTGGATTGCAAATATGGTTTATGCTCAAACAGCAACATTACACACTAACTAAAATTACAAACGTGAATCAACCACCCTTTTAAGAAGAGGACGGACCGAAGCATGTTAAGACGATCTCTATACTACTTTGGGAGTAGTTTTGGTGTTTGCTAATGCAGTGATGGTCTCTTGCTTTCTAAGCTTCGAGGCAGTGGTTTCCTCCACTGACAAGCACTGGGTTTGGTGGTGTGGTGTGTTCCTCACCGGGTGCAGTGTTCTGCTCGATGGCTGGGACGGGGACGCCCTGCAGGAGGAGAGCTTTGGCCGGACTGGTGCTCTGAGCCACACACACCGGTTTGGGCTGGATCAGAGGCTTACTGCTCAGAATGCTGCTGGCCTTCAGCGTCGCTGCTGAGGAGAGCACTGAACACACACACTAAACATTAGCTGGCAGAAAACATTCTCCAATCACATTCAGTGCACACTCAAAAACCAAAGGCATGGCAGACAGTCTTCAGTGAATGACAACTTTTGGTCTGTTCTTCATCTGGACACTGAATCTGAAGAATCTGAATAGAGGTCAAGTCAAACAAGCTCCTTTTAAGACACCTTTATAAGTCTGACAGGCCCTGGTCACTCTATGGAAATAATCATAAGAGATTCATCAAGTGCTTTCAGTTTTTTAATTTGCATAACAGTGTTTCCCCTATAAATGTTTCCAGCAGCGGTGCTGTTACGTGCCGGAGGTTGTTACCAAGCCGCTCGCGGGGGGTCCGAGGGCATGCACCCCCGGAAGATTTTTTTTTTTTTTAATAACCCCTTAAACCATGACTTCTGGCAAGTTTTGTGGATAGAAATGCACATTTGGAGACATACCATCAACAGAAGGCATGATTATTGCAGCACGTACCTTGAACTGGTCACAAAAGATTAGGACAGGATTATTCATGTTTTTCTTTTGTGTTCATTTTCAGCTGTAAGGTAGAAATAGATAGTGGAAAAATGAAACGGCACAACCCAGAAAAAGATTATTTACAATTTATTGAACATTTTATCCTAATGGCAAGGGCCACACCCAATCTGTGAGCACTTCATTTTTCTGGGCTTTTCATAGAAGATTCATATCATGTATAGGGTGACCACCTGGCTATTGCTCTGTTGCAGGACGGCCGACGTGATTTTGCGGGACACAAGGGAGAGATAACTTACTATATTATTCCATGTAAATAAATTATGATTTTAAACAACATGTCTTCTTGCAGTGATTATAACATGCTTTAAATCGCTAATAAACGTTATAAAAAGTCAATGATGGCACTGTGAAGTCGTGAACGTACGTTTGGCACAGGTGCTATTGTACTAGACCCATTCAATCTAAATATAAAGTGAAAATAAAAATAATCTAAGCCTTAAAATCACATTTCCAAATAAGCACATAAATTCCATTAAGCCCTTAACGTTAGCTGTCGGGCATTTTATTTGGCATGTTAATAAAAGTTACTTACATGTCCTCATTGAACTATGGCCTAATCCTGGCTTAGTCTAAGCCCTGTCTATGAAATTGTCTATTGTCTTTTGTGGAGCTGCTTTATAGTTAAGAATCAAATTTTGAATATCAAATCAAGAATTTAAATAGTTTTATAACTTCGCCACGCTCACGCTATAATTGAATTGAACTAATCTGAATAATGACTCTTTTGTGTTTAGTAGAGCTGCTTACAGCTGAAACTGAATTTCAAATTAAGAATTGAAGAATTTGTTTTATAATTGAATAACTGCAACATTAATAAAGTTATTGAACTGAATAGATCTGAATGACACTTTTGTCTTCTGTACAGCTGCTTTACAGCTCAATTATGACATGATTGTCTTCTGAATTCTTAAGTTTCTGAATTAAGAATTGAAGAATTTAAATTGGTTTATAATTGATTACTTTTGCAACATTGACTGTTAATGAACTGAATATAATCCAAATTGAGCTGAATTATGACATGGTTGTTTTTTGATTGAGTTGCTTTACAGTTAAGAAACGAATTTAGAATTTTGGCATTTTTTCTCCCATTCTTTATTATAAGAACAAAGTCGCTTTTTCTTCTCTGGAGCTCCCGATAGATCCATTTTTTCTGTTGCCGGCTTTTTTTTTTTCTCTCTCTCTGTGTTTTCCCGCTCTGGCGCTACTGTCACGCTGCCCATGTTCAGTGTTTTCTAATTATTTTTATTATTATTATTATTATTATTTAAAATTTTGGAATTATAATTTAAAGGAATATGAAAAAAAATACAGAAACAATACTGATAAACAATAAAACAGACAATTTAAATGCGGGACACTGCTTGTGACTCGCGGGACAAAGCGTCCCATTGCAAAATGCGCGACGGGTGGTCACCCTAATCATGTAGGGTGTCATATCAGGTGAGTTTTTATTGATCGGATGTTGGGTTATTTTTTTGTGAAAAAGGTATGTACCAGGTATCTGCATGAAGAGATTTCAGTGTGCCTGGAGCTGTAGGTATACAGAAATCACGTCAATATGTCTTAATGAATGAATAATGGATCTGATTAAAATCACCCTATTCAGTGTGGAAAAGTCACGCTCACAGTTCACACTGGAGATTGGTATGCCACAGGATTTCACCCATCTGAAAAATGAATGGCATTTTCAATACCAGTGAAAAGTCACGGTTTTCGGTACCAATAGCAGCGCCGCCGGTCGCCATGTTTGTGCTTTTAGGTATGTAAGTGAATGACGTGAATGTCGTGATATTACTGATCATGTGAAGATTTTTCAGCGGCGCTGCTTAATACATTGTAGGGGAAACACTGCATAATGTTTATTTCCTGCTGTGTTTGCTCTTGCAGAACAGTCAAATGAATATGAGAGAACACGTCAGTCTAGAGGAACAGGAACAGAACTCAGGTACACTGACAGAAAGAGTCATGTTACTCAGAGCAGTGTCTTACACCAGAGAGAGTCACCTGTCCTGTTTGCTCACTTTAAACCAGCAGCAGCCAGTGTGTGTGAGAGAGAGAGAGAGAGAGAGAGAGAGAGAGAGAGAGAGAGAGAGAGAGAGAGAGAGAGAGAGAGAGAGAGAGAGAGAGAGAGAGAGAGAGAGAGAGAGAGAGAGAGAGAGAGAGGAGAGAGAGAGAGAGAGAGAGAGAGCACACCTGTGGTCTGTGTGTTGAGGCTGCTGAGTGTGTGTGGCTGTATGGTCAGAGGCTGATGTGGAGCAGTGATGCTGGCGAGGGTCACCTCCACACTGGCCAGCGACGGCAGCACATCTCCACACATGTACGGTGGAGTGGGCGGGTTCTCGCTCTTCACCGTCACCTGAGAAACACAGAGAAACAGAAGTGAAGACAGGAAGAGCGAGACAAGAGTCCTAATGTTTGCTCAGCTGCACTGGAGACAGCGTGAGGAAACTACACTAACGACAGCAAACAGAGACGCATTCTCCCGTCAGCGTTTAACTATCAGCCTGCAGTAGAGCTGCACTGTCTGGAGTCCCAGGGACAGGCCGTACACACCTGAGGCTCAGGTAAAGATGGGATGGAGCTGTCAGAGGTCAGAGACGACGCAGGTGACGGAGGTTCAGTCTTCACCTGGAAAACTACAACACACACACACACACTTTGCTCACGCATTTCACCAGAGTTTCATCTGAAACAAGACTGCAGCAAAACTCTCTGAAAATGAAAATCTATAATCATCTACAACTATTTTAATGCATTACCTAGAACTAATATGGGCGTTTGGGAATAATAATCCTGAACAGATCCTATTTACAAAAAACACTACACAGGGAAGCATGCAGACAGGGTCACTTACACATGTCCAGTGGCAGAGGTTGAGTTATGGTCCTTTCATGCTTCATGACTGACACTTCACCTACAAATACAGACACAACACACACAGTGAGGGACCAGGCTATTATTTATTATCAAATAGAGAAACATTCAATCATTACACACAAACGTTTGCATTCAGAGTCCTTAAACTGCCAATAAACTGCACACTCTGCACACATCACAAACTCCCCGAGCCGCACACATTAATGAACGTTTGAGTGTCTACATACACGGAGTGTGTGCTATATAACAGGAAGCAGCAGGGCCCAGATTCATGAAGAATCTGCTGAAGAAATAACCAAGTTAAGACATTTCTGAAGATAAATGACAAGAAGTTCGTAAGAATGCTGGAATTCTTGAAACATTGTCAAGTGTTTTCTTTGGCGTTTTGAATAAAAGGTGGTTCTTGCTGAGGACTCGATGACAATCACTCTGAGGCTCGTCTTGTTCTGCAGAATACAGTAATGTTCACTTCACTGTGAGCGGTCTGCCTGGTGTTCAGCGCCCAGCTTCCTGTTTTGAACGTGCCTGGTGTTAGTCTCTTTTAAAGAGATGGAGCGATCTCTTCATCCGTGTGTGCGCTGCCTACAGTAAAAACCTGTTTATGGGCGTTTATGAGCTGAATGATGCCAAAGATTGTCATATTTATAAGCTCAAATTAAAAACAACTCTGTAGAGCTCTCTTGAATTTCTCTGACCTTCTAATATTGTCTTTGACAATAAACAGCGATTAATCGGCACCGATAGCTGATTGCCGGATACTTTCCCAGTTTGCATCTGTTGCTGGAGCGGCTGACAAGGGTCCGCTGGCATTATATAGAGCGAAAGCGGCCTCTAGAAAAGTCACTGACCGCACCGGTTTATTTTGACATGTGACACTGAGCGGGAAACTCCAGATTCGCATTTAAATACAGCCGACAGAAAATCCTGACGTGGATTAGAGCACCATTCACATAGTTTTCTATTAAATTGCATTATATTTGTCCAAAATCGTTGAGAATGTACATAATGGCTTCACCCTATAAATTCACCCTTCACCCCACAGGCTATAAATGATGTATTGTGCATTTTTCAGCAAAGCGTTTGTCTTTCTGTGGCTCTAATAAATTCTGTATGCTTCATATAGAGAGCTGTCATAGATCACGCTCTCTTTATGCTTGCTCTGCTTTTTTAAACACCAAACTTTAAACTCATTTGTGCCACATTGTTCATTCTTGAAGCAAACTTATGTCCGTTTGATGATTAAATAAACTGCCACTTGAATTGAACGCGATGAGTCAGGTGTGTGTGTGTGTGAGAGAGATAGATATCTATGAGTTCTCCTAGATGCAGCGCTGCACTTTAGCCCAGTGTGTGACTAACTTTTTATTTATTTTTTTTATTAGATAATCATCAAGTGCTCTAAAATAGAAGCAAATAAAGTGTGCGAGTACACACACAATATTCATATGCATGTAATTGTAATGCTATGGCCTTGTGTAGATATTTAAAGATGGCCAGAACTGTTGAAATTAAATGGTAATACTTAAGAATAAGAGTCTGTTTGTAGCATTAATGAAAACTGTAGAAGTTCCTCGTTAGAGTGTTCATTTCAACATTCACTATTACTAATAGGCTACATTTTAACATTTTTAAGTTTTTTTAACATTAACAAACTATGAAATAAATTTATGGTTCCGTACTTGTTACTGCTTTTTTAAAATAGTTTTCTTTCAGTACGCACTTTAAAACTATCGGTTGATTAACCGGTATCGGCCAGTAAAATCCACTATCGGTCGACCTCTAGGATCAATCGTGAGAACTAACATTATAAAGCAGAAGAAGAGCAGGTGTCTCACCTGTGAGGTTGTTCTCCAGGTTCCTCCATGGTGACGTGGGGTTATCAGGGTCCAGCGTGAGGACAAGATCACTGTCCAGCTGACAGACAGACACACAGATATATATTCACACGTCTGAGCATCATCACGGGTCTTCATCACTTCACCAGCAAACAAACGCTACATTAGACTTTATTATGCTGTATTTTCAGGACAGCATTTTCTGGAGTCTGTTGCTAAATGTCACAGTTATTCATTTGAAGCCATGCAGCACCTACACTTGATCATTCCCTCAGTGAAGCCGAGTGAGGAATAAAGGACCTTGCACACGGAGCCACAAATTTCCGTATGCGTTTTTTATTCATATTCGCCATCCTTTCCTATCAAAATGCTTGTTACGGACACGAAAACGCAGAAAATCGAAACTGATCAGATTTTTTTTATGACGGCCGAAAGTTTCGGAGGCAGTGTGTAAACCTGATCGACACAACGTGAGGTCGTATTTATATTTTAACGTGCAAAAGATTCGGACTCGGTCTGCAATGACCTTAAGGCTTTCAGCTTCTGTGTCTCTCTGTGAGAGCAGATCAGGAGATGTGAGGACAAACACTCAGCACAGTCTGTGATGATGGGTAATAACTGATTGTGTGTTGAGTTATGAACGTACCGATGTGTCATATTTCAGCTCTCCGGTGAAATCCTCCTCCATATCCTCACACTGATACAGACAGGCATCTGACGGACACAGACAGGTTGTGTAAATATAAGGAGGACGACACATGATGCTTTGAGAGCCAGAGGGTGTCAACTCTTTGAAATGATAAACAGGGTAAAGTGTAGATATTGTTTTCTGAGAAACATCTTACAAGTATTTTATGTAGCTTCTGAAAGGCAGAGCCACATGGAAAAAATATCATCTTTAAACAAAATTAGAAAAATGTACACATCCTTATCAAAAGTTTACACCCCCTGCTTTTAATGGACGGATCATGAACATTTGTGTAGTAGTTGCGTTCGAGTCCCTCGGAGTGTCGACGGATCTAAAATGACTGCATCACTGCTGGAAAGGGTTCAGATATGCAGAAGCAGGACCTGAAGGATTTCCCTGAAGAACAGCAGGCCAGACAAACAAGAAACTCACAAAACCTCAAATCAGTCACTGATCACTGACGCTAGCTAAACATTTAGTAAATTCTGCTGTTTGTTTTGTAGACTGCATGCAAGCAGCTGTTATGTGAAATATTTCTGAGCTCTGCTCATCTTCACACAGTCCTGAGCCAGACCTCCAGCTCCCTGTCCTCTCACAGCACATCTGAGCAGAAAGCAGATGCTGAAGGGTGCTGCTGCTTCTGTATGGTTGCCAGGGCAGGCTTCAGAGAGAAACCCATCAGGGAAATACACTTCACATCTGATATGCTGCTTTACTAACTCTTCTATGCAGTTAAGAACTCTAAAGGGGGAACTACGGGGAGCTAAATCTAGCTACAGCTTGAGGAACCATCAATGAATTCATATATTTTCACATAATTACATTTGATACTTTATAATATTACTTATCACCAACTCTTAATTTTTAACGTCTAAACGTTTCTTCTTTATGTTTTTGAAATCAACATATACAAGGGGATTTGTGGTCAAACCGAGACAGCTGCTGAGGGGAGACATGCGCACACTAGCACTAGCCGGATCCGGAGTGACTCCGGAGTCTCTTCCTCGGATGCGCAGCGGACTATCAGCCGTCCACCGAGCCGTTAGCGTTACTCACCCCAGTCCGCGCTGGTCAGCAGGTTATCGGCGCAGAAGCGACTGTCCAGCTCAGACAGCAGCAGCTCCGCGGTCATCATCACTCTCTCACACACACTCACACTCACACTCACACTCACACTCACACTCACACTCACACACACACACACACACACACACACACACACTCACACACTCAATCACTCACACACACTCTCTCTCTCGCTCTCTCTCTCAGCGGGAAATCACACAGGAGGCGGGGCCGATTCTACCTCGAGCGGCGCGCGGTCACGTCCATCGGTTAGTGAAGCACCGAGACCGTGAAGCAGGTCACTGAATCTGACCGATCGCTTATGTTTAACGGTTTAACTCGCCATTCTGCACCGACTGACATAGACAGACAAGGAAACTCATTTCCTTAACAAGCCCGCCTCTTCTTGTCCCGATCAGCCAATGGGAACGTAGAACAGAAGATTGGCTGGCCGGTTGGCCTATCGAAACCCAGAACGCATGCTATTGGATGACCGATGAGCCAATGGTGTGGTTTTCTCGCAGGAAGGCGGGCTGTTGTGCTGCAGAAGCCAGTAAAAACACGCTTTGGCGATTGACGGTATTATTGACCAATGACGTTATGCATAATATGGCCCATCTACACTGCGCCTCTGTTTCTCAATTATTGTTTTTCGTACCTAATTTCTACTTTTGCACAAAGTGTGGTTCCGTCATTTACATTAGACATGACTCTGAATTCTTCAGCTGTTAGTTGAATATAAAGATGTTTTGGGAAGTTCTTGAATCTGTAGCTCTTACACAACTAGGCGGGCCATGTAAGGAAGTCACGTGGAGTCCAGCATGAGAACACTGGGCTGATTTCACACCAGATTCCCCCAAAACTGCATTCAGGGGACCCAGAAGGATCTGAAAACCTAGCCCACTTCCTAAAGCGCTTGCGTGTTACTGCAGATCATGCTGGTAGTTTATGTCAGGAGAACAGTGACCCCTAGCCTCACACAACCAGCATAGAGATCTGAAAGCATGTGTACTTGCTCAGTCACATATTAGGTGCGTTCGACTTGAAGCACGGCTACAGACGGTGGTCAGCGAGAGTAGCCGCTTGCAGTCAGGGGCGGAGTTGAAAACGGAGTCGTCAAGTCGGACACTTCGGGGCTCTCGTAGTTTGCTGCATCTACCTCAGTCATGGCAGATCACGTGGCGTTTGCTTGCTTTATTGCAGACGAACTGGAAGCTATAGAATTGCCGTTATTGTTGTATGAAATTGAGCACAATGAACAACGAAAGTGAGTAAAGGTTCAATGTAATAAATATTGTTTTAATAAACCTTTAAGATGTATGTAATATTTTGAAAGGGTGTCATCACGACAGAAACAAGTTTTAAGTAAATAAACAGAACATATTGAAAATTTGACTTGTGCAGTATGATTCATTATGTGTGTTTTTGCTACTGCAACTTAATAAAAACAATCTATGAAGATAATAATTGTGGTTTTCATTACAGATAAAAGAATTAGGATGTTACATATTTGTTTACTTATTTTACTATTTCTCCAGTTAGGTAAGCACATTTTAGTAAGACATTCATACGTGAACACCATGAACAGGCCTACGGATAAGCCCAATTTATTTGCCTTTCTATTATGATTTATACAAGCTTATGAAAGTGATCTGAATGTTGTATTAAGTTGACATCCAGCCAGAGTTGTTGGTAGTAATCACATGCAAGTGAAGATGGATGAACCCAGCAACTCTGGCTGGATGTCAATTAGTATCAATCAGAATCCATGATGACCACATTATATTAAAAGTCTGTAAGATTGACATTTGATTTATTCCATAACAAAATGATTATCTAAATAGGTTATGCAGCTTAATACTGTAAAGGGTCTGTATGAAAAAGGTCCAAAATAAACCTATGCTATACGAATTAACAAAAAAGTGATTGCAGTAAAAATAATTGTAATCTTTTAATAAACATGATTTACGAGATGAAGATGACATGAAAAGTTAATTTAATTAAGTCCGTATATGAGCATTAGTGGGACTGAAGTTGTCAGAATAAACCCGAAATACACGTCGTTGTTGTCATGTGGTGAATTTGGCCAATCGTGAAACAGCTGTGTCGTCATCAGCGCTCCCGCAGTCGCTCTGGAGAAATTGCGCCGGCTGAGTCAGCCGGCTGCTCTCGAAACGCTATCGCGGTACTTTGATGCCACACGTGACAGTGACGTGTGGTCGGCGCCGGTTCAAGTCGGACTAAATTTCTAACCGGCATGCACTGCTTCAAGTCAGCCGCCGATCGGTCTGCTAAGTGCTGCATGAAGTCGAACGCACCTAATGCGTGCTTCAAAACAACACGTGACACTTCAGAATCCAGGTGCAAGTAATGGGCAGGTCATCAGCTGTGTTTCACCCACTGTTTAATGAATAGTGAATTAGGACAGCAATACTCATTCCATGTATTGCTAAAATACATAAAACATGCTTTTTTATTTCAAGTTAATAATAGGAGAGCCATGTTTGAGTGTGACTGGAATGTGTTACCGTTTTACTGAAAATGAACTAATGTCATTTAATTAAATGTTATATTTTCAATGTCTAAATGTAACAACAGCGTCCTCATATGCAGTCCTCAATCATATTCTGAATTAGTCAATTTGGGCAACCATGGTGGGTAACGCTGTCAATAAATTCATAAATTACGTTCAGTCACCGGTTGTTCATGTAAGCCAAATCTGCACAGATTTAGTGCAAATCCTATTCTCTTCCTTAATAGGTAGCCTATTAAACATATCATAAGTGTGCATATCTGGCTTACGTGAACTTGAGCATCACTAAGCAACACCTGCCAGTGTGCTCCAGCTGCAATCAAGCCTCTCTAAAGGCAGTGGCGAAGACTCGAAAAACAATAATAATGCTGCGGCACTTGCCTGGTTTAACCAAGCCCAGTGTAAAAAGGAAAGTGCCACCAAGCAACGAAAGTAAATGAGGAGTTTCAGTACCAAGTGGCTTGTGTATGACTCTAAAATAATGTCACATGTGTTTGGAAGACTGCAGAACATATGATTTCAGACTCAGACTGTTTGTAATCAAATGTTAGCCAGTGCAAGCTCCAAAATACTGGCATATCAGAAGAATCAGAATCAGAATGAGCTTTATTGGCCAAGTATGTTTACACATACAAGGAATGTGTTATAGTGCCAGAAGCTCCACAGTGCAACAGAAAGACAGCAACAGGACAGGACACAGGTAATGAAACAAAATAACAGGAAATACCCAATGACCAATGTACAAAGCAGCAAAAAAAAAATAAAAAAAATACACAATATATAATATATAATATAGGCGACTATGTATGTACAGGTCAAGTATGTGCAAATTAGAAATGAGAAAATAAAATAAGTGAGTGTGTTGAATGGATAATGTATTAGTTGTGTGTTCCACGTTTATTGTTGAGTGTTCATGAGATGTATTGCCTGAGGGAAGAAACTGTTCCTGTGTCTGGTCGTTCTGGTGCTCAGAGCTCTGTAGCGTCGACCAGACAGTAACAGATCAAAGAGGGAGTGTGCTGGATGTGAGGGGTCCAGAGTGATTTTACCAGCCCTTTTGCTCACTCTGGATAAGTACAGTTCTTGGAGAGTGGGGAGGGTTGTACCAATGATTCGCTCAGCAGTCCGGACTACCCTCCGTAGTCTTCTGAGGTCAGATTTGGTAGCTGAGCTGAACCAGACAGTTATTGAGGTGCAGAGGATGGATTCAATGATGGCAGAGTAGAACTGTTTCAGTAAGTCCTGTGGCAGGTTGAACTTCCTCAGCTGGCGAAGAAAGTACAACCTCTGCTGGGCCTTCCTGACAATGGAGTCAATGTGAATATCCCACTTCAGGTCCTGAGAGATGGTGGTGCCCAGGAATCTGAATGACTCCACTGCAGTCACGGTGCTGTTCATGATGGTGAGTGGGGGGAGAGCAGGGGGGTTTCTCCTGAAGTCCACGATCATCTCCACAGTTTTGAGCGTGTTCAGCTCCAGGTTGTTGAGACTGAACCAGACGGCCAGCTCCTTAACCTCCTGTCTGTAAGCAGATTCGTCACCGTCCTGGATGAGGCCGATCAGTGTGGTGTCGTCTGCAAACTTCAGGAGCTTGACAGAGGGGTCTTTAGATGTGCAGTCGTTGGTGTAGAGGGAGAAGAGCAGTGGGGAGAGAACGTAGCCCTGAGGAGCTCCAGTGCTGATGGTTCGAGTGCTGGATGTGAATTTACCAAGCTTTACTAACTGCTGTCTGTCTGTCAGGAAGCTGTTGATCCACTGGCAGACGGAGGTGGGGACGGAGAGCTGAGTTAGTTTATTTTGAAGGGTTTCCGGGATAATGGTGTTAAAAGCAGAGCTGAAGTCCACAAACAGAATCCTCACATAAGTCCCTGGTCTGTCCAGATGCTGCAGGATGAAGTGCAGTCCCATGTTGACTGCATCATCCACAGACCTGTTTGCTCTGTAGGCAAACTGCAGGGGGTCCAGTAAGGGACCAGTGATGTCCTTCAGATAAGCCAGAACCAGTCTTTCGAATGATTTCATGGCTACAGACGTTAGTGCCACAGGTCTGTAGTCATTAAGTCCAGTAATTTTGTGTTTCTTTGGGACGGGGATGATGGTGGAGCGTTTGAAGCATGAGGGGACTTCACACAGCTCCAGTGATCTGTTGAAGATCTGTGTGAAGATGGGGGCCAGCTGATCAGCACAGGTTTTTAGGCAGGCTGGTGACACACCATCTGGACCAGGTGCTTTCCTTCTTTTGTTCTTCCTGAAGACCTGGCACACATTGTCTTCGCTGATTTGAATTGTAGGTGTGGGGGAGAGGAGAGTTGCTGGAGATGTGAATGGTTGTGTGGAGGGGTGTTCTGGGCGGGTGTGGAGTGATCGTTCAAAACGACAAAAGAACTCGTTTAAGTCGTCTGCCAGGTGTTGATTCTCCAGAGTGCTGGGGGGTGGTGTTTTGTAGCTGGTGATGTCCTTTAATCCTAGCCACACTGAAGCAGGATCACTGGAAGAGAATTTGTTCCTGAGCTTGTCAGAATAATTCCTCTTTGCCACTCTGATCTCCTTTTCCAGTGTGTATTTGGCCTGTTTGTACAATACTTTATCCCCCTCTCTGTGAGCATTTTCTTTGGCCTGACGGAGCTGTCTGAGTTTGGCAGTGAACCATGGTTTGTCATTGTTGTAGATTAGATGAGTCCTGGTAGGAATGCACATGTCCTCACAGAAACTGATATAAGATGTTACAGTCTCTGTGAGCTCGTCCAGGTCATTTGCCGCAGCTTCAAAAACAGTCCAATCAGTCAGGTCGAAACAGGCTTGTAAATCCCGCTCTGTTTCGTTAGTCCATCTTTTAACAGATCTTAATACAGGCTTCGCAGACTTAAGTTTCTGCCTGTAGGATGGAATAAGATGAACCAAACAGTGATCAGAGAGTCCTAAAGCTGCTCGTGGAACCGAGTGATATGCATCCTTTATTGTTGTGTAACAGTGATCCAATATATTACTGTCTCTGGTGGGACATGTAACATGCTGTCTGTATTTTGGCAGTTCACGGGAGAGATTTGCTTTATTAAAGTCCCCGAGAATGATTAAAACAGAGTCCGGGTGTTGTTGTTCACTCTCTGTGATCAGATCAGCGAGTTTCTGTAGAGCTGTGCTCACGTGCGCTTGCGGTGGAATATAAACACTCACGAGAATGAACGAGCAGAACTCCCGCGGCGAATAGAACGGCTTGCAGTTAATGAAGAGCGTTTCTAGATCTGAACAGCACATCTTCTTTAATACAGTTACATCTGTACACCACCTCTCATTGATGTAAAAGCATGTTCCGCCGCCGCGCGATTTCCCCGTTGATTCTGTGTCCCGATCTGCTCTTATCAGCTGGTAATTAGGCAGATGGATCGCGCTGTCCGGTATGTCGCCATTCAACCAGGTTTCCGTGAAACATAGAGCAGCAGAGTTAGAAAAGTCCTTGTTTGTCCGGGAGAGCAGAAGGAGTTTGTCCGTTTTGTTGGGTAGAGAGCGGAGATTCGCCAGATGGATGCTAGGTAACGCCGTTCTAAATCCGCGCTGACGAAGTTTCACGAGCGCGCCGGCTCTCTTTCCCCGTCTGCGCCTCCTGTAGCGTTTGACCAGAGCTATGGCTCCGCCAACTACAATGTCCAGCAAAACGTCCGAAAAATCAAAAACCGGTAGAAGATTTTGTGGTGTGTTCTGCCGAATGTTCAGCAGATCATCCCTGGTAAAGCTGATCTTATTTGAAAAACAAAAAACAGGAAAAACAAACAAAAACAATACAAACACTGAGGAGCAACGCACAATAGCTGCCATCAGCGGCGCCATTTTTCAACATATGCTTGTTTATCATTGTTTTGTTTTTGTGTGTATGATTTACATGTAGCTTTGTTAAACATATTAACTTCAGTTGTTCAGTTCAGAGTTGGGAATTGAAAATTGATTCCAAGTCTGGAATTGAATGTTATAAAATTATAAATTTGACTTCTCTTATTGCTTCCACGTGTGCTCATTTTTCACACGCCATCTGTGAGGATCCGACCTGCAGAATCTTGCTATTTTATGTGATGTAACGTCAGTTCTGATGGACCGCAGAAAAAGCTCTGAAATGTGGCTAAACTTTGCAAAGTCAGAAGCTGAAAAAGCTAAGTGTAATATTTGTGGCAAGCTAATTTGCTGCAAAAGAGGTGTCAAAATGTTTTGCAAAAAGAGACTTTTGAACATGAATATGTTTGATATCCACACATTGGAAATGAAAGTGGGATTCGATAAGAATCGGAATTGTTAGGCAGAGTCAGAAGTGCAGTTGGAATCAATAAAATTTAAATTATACCAAACCCTAATTAAAGGATTAGTTCACTTTAAAAAAAACTTGCTGATAATTTACTCACCCCCATGTCATCCAAGATGTCCATGTCTTTCTTTCTTCAGTCGAAAATAATTAAGGTTTTTGATGAAAACATTTCTCCATATAATGAACTTCAATGGGCCCCAAACGGTTCAAGGTCCAAATGACAGTTTCAGTGCAGCTTCAAAGGTCTTTAAACGATACCAGACGATGAATAAGGGTGTTATCTAGCGAAACAATCAGTCATTTCAAAAATTATATGTACATATATATATATATATATGTATATAATATACGAACGCGCATCACAGAACAGAGCAAGGCGAGCATTTGTGCTTATAAAACTTAAACTTTTTTATGTATTTTTGAAATGACTGATCGTTTCGCTAGATAAGACCCTTATTCATCGTCTGGTATCGTTTAAATTCCTTTGAAGCTGCACTGAAACTGTCATTTGGACCTTGAACCGTTTGGGTCCCATTGAAGTCCATTATATGGAGAAATGTTTTCATCAAAAACCTTAATTTCTTTTCGACTGAAGAAAGAAAGACATGGACATCTTGGATGACATGGGGGTGAGTAAATTATCAGCAAAAGTTTTTTTTAAAGTGAACTAATCCTTTAACTGTTACTCATGTCATTTTAGGCTTGACAGGCAAGAAAAGATCTTCATGCACGGTATATTAGAGGGAGAGAGAGGAATGTTAAGGGAAAGGGTTTCCACTCCAAAATTCACCCGAGTGATGTCAGATGGATCTGTGGATTATGTGAAGGGAGTAGTGAAGACAAACTTGTGGTCATATAGACAGCGATGACTGTGACTTCATTTTCAAGTGGAAAACTGAAGTCGGCTAACCTTTCTCTGGTTACGCTATCTTAGATTTTCAGACAACTCTTAACAGACTCCGACCCTGTACTTTTTATGAGACTTATTGATTTGTCCACCTAATATGAATTTTTGTAGAATAGGAGGATGAAAGAGGAAGAAAGGGGAAACTGGATGCCTGTCATTATTGACTAATATTGAATGCAGATTTCAATATGCAGGAACACAGCTGCAGTGAAAGGCTTACAATGTTTTTAGGTAGGTTTCAAACGTAACAGTTTATAATACGCTGGCACTAATATGCATTAATTCACGCTTAACTAATACATAGACAATCATGAGCTAATATATTACTCATGAAGAACCACATGCTTTTCACATTCGTCTGCTTTAATCAATCATTAGCTAAGGATTTGCAAAGATATCATTATGTTGTGACTTTACTTGAGGCACATGACTAGCTAACTAATTCAAAATCCACAATGACATAGAATTTAACAATTAGTTAATAGTTCTGTGCCTCAACAAGTAAAGTCATAACATAATGATTCCTTTGCAAATCATTAGCTAACGATTAATTAAAGCAGACAACTGGAAGTACAACGCTTTGACCACTGTGGAAATCAAAATATGAATTTAAATCATTAGTTAATATAATGTGTTATTAGGGAATTAATACATTATGGCACATTTAACTAATAACAATTTATTGATTACTTAATCTATGAATCACATAGAATGTTCTGATGCAGTAATTATTAATAAATGTTTTAGTTCTTCATGAGTTATATATTAACTCATGATTATCTGTGCATTAGTTAAGCATGAATCAATGCATATTTGTGCACCAGTATTGTAAAGCGTTACCGTTTCAAATGTGTTGAAGTGAATGCTAAATCTGAGCCCTTGGGCTACGCAGCTCTATACACAAGCAAACTGTGATGCCATCATGTTATGAATGTTATTCACTTCACCTGTCTGTGGTTTTAATGTTGTGGCTGATCTGTGTAGATGGAAAGAAAGTAACCAAAAACTGATGGCAGACTCATTTCAGATTTTTATTTATGAAAATAGTCTCAAGTGTGTCAGAATGAGCTTCAACAAAGAAACAAAAAAGCCACTGGAGAGAAATAATGAGAGTAGACATTGCTTCATCTACTAAGAACTAACCTACTTTATCCCATTGCCTCTCTGGAAAAGTACTTGTCTCTATCTGTTTTCCACCGCAGTGCTTCTGGGGATCACAGAACGGCATGTTTTGCATGTCTCCCTGTATCTGACAGACCAAGCTGAGTTTATGCAGCTCTTTGCACCTGAGCTGAGGAGTTGAATCAGCTGTGTCAATAAGGCCAAGACTGGAGCGGAGAACCACTATATTACTTGTTGAAAGATACAGATAAATCTCTGTTTGAACCTGTGGTTCAGTTTTAACCCAAAAGTACCATTGCAACTAGAATCTAGAAAGATCTGTTTTATCCTAAAATAACAGCTGCTGGATAAATATTGTTCATGATTCTAAAGTGATTTTAGGTGAAATCAGCCATTTAAGTTAATCACATTTATCATCCATTCTCCAAAACGATCCCAGCACCTCGGGCCGTAGGCATAATAATTACAGTGTTTAATTATTAACAAATACATGCTACAGCATGGTTTTTGTCAAGCTAAGCTATGCTTTCGTGTATTTGTAATGATTTTATGACTTTTGTCCAGAGCACTCCTCTCCAGCACTGCAGTGATGCACTGCCACATGCATACTTCAGTAAAACTGCTGTATATTACTGTAAAAGTAAAGTGTTTGGTCACTGATTCTTGAGTCATGGGACAAAGCATGTCCAGCTATTGTAACTGCTATTATGTTTAAAAATGAAAATATTTTCAACTGTACATGTTATGAGGGATTAATAATAGAATGTATTTAACACAATTATCCCCCTCAAGTTAATTCTATCATTATTATATCAAATCTATGTCACTTATCATCTTCTCACTGCATCTAAAACAGTGTGTCCACAGAGAAGGGTTCAATCATTCATATGCTGTAAAATGAAGATTTTTTTTTAATGATGAAAAAGAGCTTGTTTTATCAAAAGCAACACTTAATAATATCTCATATCAAAGCAAGGTTGTTTTTCAGACACATGCATGTTTCATAAGGTTTCAAAGTTGTGTCCCCAGTTTTTGTCACCACCGTCAGACATTCATTAAAATGTAATAAAATCAGGGAATATCAGGGGCAGCTGTCGCTCTAAAGGATCACTGTCAGACAGGCTCTGGGAAGCTTTATAGTTTTAGAATATTTTAAATCCTAATGTTAATATTTCCTGGTCACAATCATGATATGCCAACACCATCTTCCAATTTCTGAGGAAATTATTTGCAATGTTTAGATAATTTTATTCTCCTGAAGCAGGTTCCATTATCATCTAGCATCAACAGAAAAAACATGTTTGTATTCTGATCATATGTGTTCTGATCATTTTTGGATCATTTGTTAAGGTGTTTAAATGTGAATATTAAGATCCTGGTGAATGTAAATGGATAGAGGTAACAACTAATTGTTTTATTTGTTCATTTAACTGTTTTTAAGATGCACAGCAGACATACTACCCTGAGATGAGAGGAAATAGATCAGTTGTGTTCCAATTATATATCAAAATAGTCTTCCCAGTCCACCAGGTACTCCAAGCGGCCACAACGGCGCCGGGAGTCCAAGATCTCCTTAACCTTGTAAATCGTTCTGTCCTCCAGGATTAATGGGAGAGGGGGTTCCTCACTCGGACCAGGCTCTGTGGAAGGAGAAACAGGAGAGTGGTAAGGTTTCAGGAGTGACACGTGAAAGGTAGAATTAATACGATAATGTGGGGGTAGCTGCAACTGAAAGGTGACCGGGTTGATTTGTTTAACAATGGTGAAGGGACCAACATATCTGGGACTCAGCTTCTTGCAGGGCAGGCGCAGCTTGATGTCCCTCGTTGACAGCCAGACCTTCTGTCCCGGTTGGTATTGCGGGGCTTCAGACCTGCGAAGGTCCGCTGTCATCTTGCGCCTGCGCACTGCTCGTGCTGATGGTGAGCATCGTCCCAGACCCTCTCGCTCTCCTGGAACCAGTAGTCCACCGCAGGCACTTCTGAAGGTTCCCCGGACCAAGGGAATAGTGGTGGCTGGTAGCCAATCACGTACTGGAAGGGAGTGAGTCCAGTAACAGCTTGACGTATAATAACCAATAACCAATAAACTGGTTCCAGGAGTCCTGGTGGCTGTGGCAGAAGGTTCGCAGGAAGCGGCCGATTTCCTGGATCTTCCTCTCCGTCTGCCCGTTGGTCTGGGGGTGATAGCCGGACGACAGACTCACGGTCACATTTAGGAGTTTTAAAAAGCCTTTCCAAACTCTAGAAATAAATTGTGGACCTCGATCTGACACAATGTCTTCGGGAATGCCAAGTACCTGAACACATGATTGAAGAGGAGCTCCGCTGTTTCCATGGTGGTGGGCAGACCCTTTAGGGGAAGCAAACGACAGGACTTGGAGAATCGATCCACAATTACAAGGATGCAAGGATTACCGTCTGATACTGGCAGGTCGGTGACGAAGTCCACTCCCAGATGTGACCATGGATGATTGGGAATGGGCAGCGGGAGGAGTTTGCCTGCTGGTAGGTGGCGAGGACGTTTGGACATGGCACACTCCGCGCATCCCTGAACGAACCTTCTCACGTCCCTGGCCATATTGGGCCACTAGTAACGATCCTTCAATAGCGAGAGGGTACTGTTGGTCCCTGGGTGGCCAGTGCCCAGAGAATCGTGAGCGGAGCAGATTATGGCAGTGCGTTGTAGTCTGGGAATATATTGTTTACCAGGAAGACAGTCCGGTGGCGTGGCGGTGGAGACATTGGCAGGAGTGGCTGGGTTCCACTGGATGGGGCAGGTGAAGATCTTTTCTGGGATGATAGTTTCAGGAACTTTGTCGATTTCTTCAGGAGCGTGAATGCAGGACAGGGCATCTGCCTTGACATTACGGGTTCCAGGGCGGTATGAGATAGTAAAATTGAAACGGGTGAAGAAGAGGGCCCAACGTGCCTGACGGGGGTTGAGTTGTTTGGCCTCTCTCAGGTATTGCAGATTCTTATGGTCTGTTAGTACAGTGAAAGGATGTTGAGCACCTTCCGGCCAATGCCTCCATTCCTCAAGGGCGAGCTTGATAGCTAAGAATTCCTGATTGCCGATGTCATAATTATTTTCCGCCGGGCTGAACTTTTTGGAAAAGAAAGCGCATGGATGGAGCTTGGTCGGGGTCCCCTGCTGCTGAGATAGTACGGCTCCTACTCCAGAAGTGGAGGCGTCGACCTCCACAATTAAGGGTTTCAGTGGGTCAGGGTGCACGAGGATAGGAGCGTGGGTAAAGGTTTCCTTTAACCTCTCGAAGGCCTCCGTGGCAGCTGGAGTCCAGGACAGAGACTTGGGCCTTTTTCTGAGCAGGTTGGTGAGGGGACTGGAAATGGTGCTGTAATCCTGGATGAATTGTCTATAAAAATTGGCAAAGCCTAAAAACCTCTGGAGCTCTATAATTGTGGAGGGTACTGGCCAGGTTCTGATGGCCTCCACCTTCTCCTCGTCCATTCGGATGCCACCACTGTCGATTATATAACCCAGAAAGTGCACGGAGGGTCGATGAAATGAGCATTTCTCAGCTTTGAGGAACAGATGAAACTTCCTGAGTTGCTGTAAGACCTCCGCAACGTGGTGGCGATGTTCAGCCAAGCTCCGGGAGTAGATAAGAATATCATCGATGTAGACTAGGACGAACCTGTGGAGATACTCCCGGAGCACCTCGTGCATAAAGTCCTGTAATACGGAGGGGGCGCTGACAAGGCCATACGGCATTACCAGGTATTCATAGTGACCGGTGGGTGTAACGAAGGCTGTCTTCCACTCGTCCCCCTCACGTATCTGGATGAGGTTGTACGCGCTGTGGAGGTCTAGCTTCGTGAAAATGGTGGCACCACGAAGATGTTCCAGAGCTGCTGGGATGAGAGGAAGAGGATAGCGAAATTTCACAGTGATCTTGTTTAAAGCCCGGTAGTCTCTGCAAGGCTGCAAGCCTCCGTCCTTCTTGGCCACAAAAAAAATCTCAAAGCAGCAGGGGAGGTAGACGGACGATGTAACCTTGCTTTAAAGCCTCGTTGATATACTCCTCCATTGCCTTCTG
Organism: Barbus barbus; assembly: GCF_936440315.1. Taxonomy (NCBI): domain Eukaryota; kingdom Metazoa; phylum Chordata; class Actinopteri; order Cypriniformes; family Cyprinidae; genus Barbus; species Barbus barbus. Next base: position 835,992 of record NC_136755.1, read on the forward strand.
TTCCTGAAGTTCCTGGACACTGGCTCACCTGGCAAAAGATCGATCGCACAGTCCCATGGCCGATGAGGAGGTAGTTTGGAGGCCTTCTTCAGGCTGAATACGTCACTGAAGGGGGCATAACAGGCAGGGATGTCTACAGATTGTTTCTCGATAGGACTTTCTACAGTGGTGGAATTCACAGGGACCTTGGAAATGGCCTGGTTGAGTGGTTGCAGGATCCTTGGAAAGCAACCAGGAAAACATTGGATGCCCCACTTCAGGACCTCCCCGGTGTGCCAATAGATGTGAGGTTCATGCTGCACAAACCAGGGGCGTCCGAGGACGATATCCGTGTGCGCTCCCTCCAGAACCAGTAGTGTAATGTTTTCTTTGTGTAGTTTTCCAAACCTTATATGAACCGGGCCAGCACTATATCGAACGAGGGTTCGTCCAATGGGCTTCCCGGTTATCGAGTGGATCTGGTAGGTGGTTTGGTTCGCAACGGTCGGGAGTTTGAGTTGGCGGCAGAGGCTTCCGGAGATGAAGTTGCCGGCGGAACCGGAGTCAAGAAGGGCTTGCACTGGAAGGGACACATCAGAGGCAGTAAGCAATACTTCAGCTGTGAGTGGCTTCATATTCTGAGAGATAGGTTGAATGGCACTCACCAAGAGTTGCGGTGGGCGAACGGGGCAAGTCGATCTAATATGCCCATTCTTTCCACAATATAGGCAAAGCACTTCTTGCAGTCGCCTCTGCCGCTCGTGATTGGTAAGGTGAGCACGATCTGTTTGCATGGGTTCTTGGTTGGGTTCTGGAGGGAGGCTAGCCTCTGGGTGGCGATAGGGAGGAGGACAACGGGCTAAGGATGGTTGGTCGGTGAAACAGGATTGCATACGTGTGGAAACATGGATGGATTGCTGAATGAACTTCTCCAATCCACAGGAGTTATCCAAGTTAGTGAGTTGCAACCGCAATCTGGGCTCTAGACCTTGACAGAAGGTGGTGAGTAGGGCTCTCTCGTTCCATCCACTAGCGGCCGCCAGGGTCCTAAACTGCAGGGTATACACATGGATGGAATCGGTACCCTGGCGGAGATGATAGAGTCGATCGCTAATGGATGGATCCCCGTCTACTCGCCCGAACACTTCACGAAAGTGGGCGGTGAAACTCTGATAGGATTGAGTTACAGGTCCTGACTGGGAGAAAATCGTTTCGGCCCACTGCAGGACACGGATGGACACAACACTTGGAGGAAACACAAGAGGTAAGTTCACAGGCAGGTAAGTAACAGGTAGGTCGCTGAGATAGCATTAAGGATTCCACTTCACAAGAACGAGACCGGACGTCAGACTGTGGTGAGGTGTGTGGTCTTACGGAGTGACTTGATGAGGTGATGATGATGTGCAGGTGTGCTCATTAGAACTCGGGTGATGGTGCTCGCTGTGATTGGCTGGAGTGAGAGCCTGGTCGATCTGTGACACTATGAGAGTGTCAAAATGCCAGCCTGTAAAAACATCACAGTGCACTATGGGCGAATTCCAAATGGAAGTGAGCATCCCTATGCCCTACTCCCTTCCAAGGGCAGAGCCCTTGAAGTGAGGTCTTTGAAGGGTGTGGGGCATTATTGTCTAGTATAAGATTTTGGATCTCCCTTGGCGAATGACTGATCACCTACCTTGACAACGCTGCGCGTGCGTGCAGCATTCAATATTTCTTATGTTATTATTTTATTTAAATACTGTCTAATTGTGTCTTACTATTAAACTTTTTCAAACTAAACTTGTTTACAATACAGTCTTAAATCATATTTCTATCACTGACGAAAATGTTTTGTATGACATGAAAATAAGTTTATTCTACTCAAGAATAAACCCCAACTATGCTTTAAAATGCATCTCAAGATCTCCTAACTGAAGATCACATGATCACAAACGGAAATCACTTCTGTGAAGTGACCATCGCATGCTCCCTTCGTTAACAGACGAACAGGGATTCAGTTGTTCACTTTCGTTTGGAACGTCCCTACAAATGGCGTCCCCTTCCCGAAGTGCCCTTCAAGGGTGCAAAAAAGCCGTTTGGAATTCGCCCCATGTTTTTGTTTTTATTTGGTTTTAGATTTTCTTTACCATGTTATAGTACTTTGACAAATATCTGATCTCAATGTAGCTCAAAGTTAAAAAACAAACAAAACAAAACAGGCTTCATAAACTGCCACTATAGCACTGTACGGTCTGTAAAACATGAACGTGTGTTTAGTAACAGTGGCCGTCCTTCTGGCTTTGTGCATACTGGTGATGATTTGTGTCGGCCTTCTGTCTGTGACTATCTGCTGGAAAAGCAGGAGAAGGAGAAAAAACATTATAAAAGAAACAGGTGCGTTTGACTTGGACTCCATGTTTTGCCCAAAATTAAATTAAAGCACACACACACAAAAATACAAATAAATAAATAAATGATTGATTGATTGATTGATTGATTGATTGATTGATTGATTGATTTTTCAATCCAACAGACATTGCATCAGGTTTACAATTACAAAGGATGTCCAATGAAGGTAGGGATGGAATAATGTTATGCTTTGCATTAATATCATGAGAGTCATCAGGGTATTAGTACACATGCACTTGCATGCTTTCAATATTATTTTAACAGCATTATGAAGATATGTTTTTATCAAAGGTCATTATGACGTCACTCATTTTATCAAACAGTGATCTTGTGTTGTTTATCAGGCCCCTGGATGTTGGACACTCACGAGGATGCAGTGAGTTTCTTTCTCCACCAATCAACAGCCAAAGATGCTTGTAGTTTTTGATCGATGAAAATGTTTACTTCAAAATGACAACAGTTTGATGTTTCTCTAAGAAATAATGGTATTATAATAATTATGTAAATATGGCTGGAGTAATCTATATTAGCTGTGCTAATGTGTGTGTGTGTGTGTGTGTTCAGGGGGAAATCCAGTACGCGTCTCTGGGTGAGCAGCACTGGAGGCAGACAGAAAGACAGCGGAGCAGCAGACAGCATGTCATTTACTCCACACTGATTACGTCATGAAAACAACACACTCATTTACATACAGTCAATATGAGTCATGTTCACTGATGTGTAAATATAAACCAAATACACTTAAAAACACCTTATATAGAACTGAAATCATCTCTTAGCTTTATTTGTCATCCTATGAAAGCTAGCTTATATATAATCAAACAAATGAAAAAGAAACCATAGAATATAGCACGCATAATATAGTAATATAGCACATGTATATGTATACACAACAAATATAATATAAACTGGTGACAGTAAATACTTTTATAATGTTACAAAAGTTACAAAAGTTTTCTATTTAAATAAATGCTGTTCTCTTGAAATTTCTATATAAAGAATCCTGATGCAAATTAATTATGATCCTGAAAATAAATTGTTTTAAAATATATTTGAAAAGAAATAAGGTTATTTCAAATTGCAATAATATTTGACATTATTTACTGTATTTAAAGGGGTCATCGGATGCCCATTTTCCACAAGTTGATATGATTCTTTAGGGTCTTAATGAAAAGTCTATAACATTGGTTAAAGTTTCTCAATGGTAGTGTAAAAAACACCCTTTTTACCCTGTCAGAAACAGCTCTGTTCACAGCAACCCATTTTGGTGCATGTCCCTTTAAATGATAATGAGCTCTGCTGATCCTGTCCCTCTCTTCTGTGGGGTAACGAGCAGACTTTAAACTTCAGCCGCGAAACTTGCTAACTAGCACATTATCAGGAAAGGCAATTTGCAAAGATTCATAAAAAACCCTTATACTCACGTCTTCTGTAGATAAAGCTGGATCACGAATGATTCGGGCGAATATAGACACATTTATGTAGATTGGAGATCGGCGCATTCACTTCAAAACGAAAGTAACGTTAATCCTCTGCGTCTTCAGCGGCTCAGATGTCGGGAGTTAATGATGACTGCTATATTCATTATTACATCCAACAACTAAACACTTCAATCACTTGTCTTCCACTGCACCGGAGTCGGACAGCTCTCAGCTCACTCAGGGCGGGTCTAAGGTAAGACGGTCTTGTCAATCAACTATCGTTGGAGGGGGGATTTAAAGAATTATTTTTTTATCATTATAGGATGGATGTGTACACACACTTCCAACACACATTTATGTTCAAACAACTTGTAAAGTGAATTTTTGCATCCGATGACCCCTTTAAACCAACTAAATGTAGCCTTGGTGAACAAAATAGACTTCTTTCAAAAACATAAAAAGTCATTCCATAAAAATCATGGCATTTCAGTTCAGAGTATAGGTGTAGGTATAGTAGACTTCTTTAACTCTCTGTGTTAATATGAAGCTGATTAAATGCAGTACAATCAGGACATGTGGTTGGTTATAGCTGCGTATGTCACGTTGACTGGAGCAGGAGCCGCGGCTCTGGACTGCCTGAGGAACCGGAGACTGGAGTACTGTACTTCTGCTGCCTGGAAAACAACTGCATCTCCCTGCGTTAATAAATCAACATTAATGTCACTGTCAGAGCACAAAACAACACAAAATACCGACTACACAGACAAACAGGAGAACAAAGGTTACTTTCTTAGCTCTGCCACTTTTATGGTATTCTTATGCCTGTTTTTACGTTGTTCCTGCATCATATTCTGAGTTTGTTGTTTTCTAATGTCAATGTCTCACATGTTTTTGTGCTTATAGAATTTTCTGAGTTATGCCATTCTTATGCTACTTTCTTGCATATATGCCATTTTTTCAAAGAATCCAAGTCCATCCCACCTTGACATTTGAGTTTTTTGTCACGCAGCTGATGCAAGAGACCCTGGAAGAACCTAAAAGAAAAACACATAAAAAATGATGTACAACGCTGTGTGGTGTAACATGCATTTCAATCATCCCCACCCACCGATTCTACATCGCTGCCTGTTTAGCCCCGCCCACCGATTCTATTTAATTGCTTGTTTAGCCCTGCCCACCGATTATACCTGTGGAGTGCCAAGCTGTGGAAAAACAGTCTTTGCATTGCCTTCCTTTTGATCCCAATGTTCCAACAGACCGTTTGATATGAGCATTTATGTGTTTTTGACTTAAATCACAGTCTATCTGTGAGGAATGTAGGTGGTCAATCATACACAACTATTAGCCAATCACAGCAGTGGGTGTTTACTTTACTTCAGAGTCTACAATCCTCCACGGCTATTCAAACAGAGCGTTCTGATGAGGGGGGTTAAAAACAGACTATTACTTCTAAATTATGATTTTGATGTAAAATGCTTGATAGCATTATAAGTGGACCTCAGAGAACAGTACAGAAAAAAAAACAAAATAGAGGCAGGTCATGGCCCTTTAATAGCAGAGGGTTCTCTGTTTCTCACCTTGCTTGCAACAGATCACACACATGCAGAGAATACAGCAAAACCCACATACGACACAAGCACAGACCAAGAGCATCCTGCAGCCCACACTCTCTGACGAGCGCTGCTGTTCAGTGTCTGAAACACAAAACCAAACCTGTCACCACACAAACCAGAGGAAAGAGCAGCAGTTTCACTGGAACAGATGAGAGAAACAGAAAACAGAGGTTACAGCCAAACCATGAAAAAACTAATCCTTCTCTCTAAATAGGTCTTCTGTGGTTTTTCAAGTTTTAGAAAGACCACGAAGAAAGGTTTATTGCATTAATAATCTAACAACTTGTCAACAAATAAAGCATTCACAATTTAGCACTATATTCTGACAGCAGCTGCACCTTTATGAATTTATATTGCACTGTTTATTTTTTATAAATATGGCAATATATTATGAAGTAGAATTGCGAAGTGTAATTAGTAAATGTATTTCACATTTAGGTGGAAATCTTAATATGTCGGTATTATTCTTACAGATTGCTTTGATGTTATCCACTATATCTGAACCATGCTGATGAAGGAAGAAGTTTGTTCTGGAGAAGTGATCCAATAAAACACAGAGCACCTTTACGGCTTCCTGCTCTGACATCACAGCTCTCTCGTTTATAATTATAACATAATTAATATAATATAAAATCATGATGTTTTGGCCGATCTGAAGCGCACTAACCTGGAAATGTGAGTCTGACAGCATTCCCAAAGTGCATTGTCTTTGCACTGACACCAAGAGCGCAGTAATACAGCCCCAGATCCAACTCTCTGACCCCAGCGATCACCAGGCTGACCGAGTCAAGCCTGTCTGCTTCCAGCCCAAAGTGACTTCCATTCTCATTATAGTAAGTAATGATTTTTTTTTTGTCAAGGTTTCCTCTTGCTGCAGATATGAGTAAAGTAATCTTCTCAGAGCTCAGTCGATACCATGCCATCTCAGAGCTGGCGTTCAGGAAACAGGGCAGAATAACATTCTGCTCCAGCTGGACACTCAAATTCACTGTGGCTGCACACATAAGACACTGTGTGCTGATGCCTAGGAAAGACAACATGCACAAATACACAAGTTCTTTGAATCAACTCTAGATGGCGCAGGCTGACAGGTTGTTCATGTAACTGATGATATTCAGAGAGTTAAATGACTTGGCAGAAGCTGATTGGCTCATGCTGCATATATGCAGCCAATGAGCTTACTGCCTTGCATTTATATGGCTGGCTAGTAGTATTCACTTGAGATTCCTGCAGCACGCTTTCAGAGTTCACTGGAGCCCTGCACCTTCCCCAGCTCCACCTGTATAGATATGCTACGGGTTATTTTATGCTATTTGTGCAGCAGCAGTATGTCTTAAATACTCACTGAACTGTATCGCCGTATGCGTTGGCAGTAGCAAGTTCCTGCACTTGCTTGCAGCAGCAGCAATCATTTACAACTACAGCAACAACCAACAGCAGCAGCAATTCAGCAGCAGCGTAGCAGATTTATTCCACCAAGACCAAATACATTAACATTGTCATGTACATTACCATGCTAAAATCTTTGTCATGATTGAAACATATATATATATATATATATATTAGTGCTGTCAAATGATTAATCACAATTAATCGCAACCAAAATAAAAGTTTTTCTTTACATTATATATTCATGTATACTATGTATATTATATATACATAAATACACACAAATACAGTATGTAAAATATTTACGTTTATACATTTATATTCATATTTTTATATTTTATATTATATATAAATATATTTAATATATAAACATATTTTTCTTAAATGTATACATGCATGTGTTTGTATTTATATATATACATAATAAATATACACAGCATACACACATATATTATGTAAACAAAAACTTTTATTTTGAATGCGATTAATCACAATTAATCGTTTGACAGCACTAATATATACAGTAGTCAACAGTTGAAGTGGATCAAAACCTTTCATCAAAGTTGTAGAAAAATAAAACAGAAAACTAATCGCTAATAAAGCTAATAGAGTGCAAGTCTTAAAGGGTAAAGTGTTTTTTTGTTTTTGTTTTTTAATAAGACAACAAATAGATAAAATAGATTTAGAATAGAGTGTTAGAGGGTCAAATAAAGATGGAAGAGATGTGTTTTAGCCATTTATATATTAATAGAGATCAATTTATGGATACTCACTGACTAAAAGGATAAGTTTGAAAATGCTCATGTTCCAGTCTCTTTGTCAGGTGCAGTTCATCTGCTCTGAGACGTGGGAGCAGGGGCTCTTACTTATAAACGCATTTTCACCGTTGTCATGCTGGTGTTTACTGAAAAGGACAAATCTATTTGCTGCTGCATAGCACTTCACTTAAGTTTCATTTCTGAGGAATAAGGAAACTCTAAAGCAGCTCGGTGTTCACACTCGCCTCCGTCAGCATGAGCACATGTGCTCCAGTCTCACAATCCACTACCACACAACAATGATGCAAATATACGGCAGACATCCCATGCTTTCTCACAATGCTTTTGTCATTTCTGCTCACTAGACATGTACAGGTCCTTCTCAAAAAATTAGCATATTGTGATAAAGTTCATTATTTTCTGTAATGTACTGATAAACATTAGACTTTCATATATTTTAGATTCATTACAACACAACTGAAGTAGTTCAAGCCTTTTATTGTTTTAATATTGATGATTTTGGCATACAGCTCATGAAAACCCAAAATTCCTATCTCAAAAAATTAGCATATCATGAAAAGGTTCTCTAAACGAGCTATTAACCGAATCATCTGAATCAACTGTAAGGAGTGGTCTGAACGCACACATATAACAACAGACATCCTGACGCCATATGGAATGGACATCTTTTTCTCCTGGGCCATAAAACCATGATCCAGCTCAGGAAATTCACGTTTTGTCATTTTGAAAGAAAACAGAACTCCTCTTCCCGGAGCCTAACTTTACTGGCGCCATATTCCCTAAATCTCTATCCATTAAGTTTGCAGTAATTCATGAAAAACATCTGGAAGAAGAAGGTTTTACAGCCGACTCGGAGTTAAGACGAGCTCCAGAGCTCCCCAAGAAGTGACATTATGACCTCGCGTTCGCCCAAGAAAGGAATGTGTTTTTCCTGTTGCGTTCTCTAAACCAACAGAAACGGACAAAGGGAGCCACAGCTTGGCTTAAGGATATTGTGTGTTTTGAAAAGGGAACGAGTTATAATAAGTTCCTGTGAAGCAAAATATACTCGACAAAAGAAACACTATAGACAATATAGTTTATACATATATTAAAGGATGTTTTTGTTTGTGACATTTATAAGCTGTTGCATTATTTTAAATCTATGGTAAATCTGTTTCCAGAATGTATAAGTTTACCTGATCACTAGTTGTTCATTTTCACATGATTAATATGTGTATTTAGGATCTGTTTATCAATGTATTTAACCCAGTAATATCCTCTGTGGTCACGTGTATTTTTGTGCATATCAAAATATAAGTGTTTGGTTTCTTTAGAAAGCTAACCTTATGAAGAATATTATGGTGAATGGAAATGATTGGTTTACATCAATGCATGATTACAATAACGGATAGAAACTTGCTTTCAATAAGTGTTTCATGTGACGAATGACTGAACAAGATAATGTATGCAAAACACGCAGCTACGCAGGGCGGGGCTCCGCCCACACAAACACTTGCGATTGGACCACGCGCCAAAAGGCGGACCCCAAATCGGCCCGTTAAAACCAGATGCACAACCGAAAGTTTTGGTTGGAGTTGAAAACAACAGGAGGCCACACACGCCTCGCCCGTCTCTCGTTCTGCTGAGTACTGCAGACAACCAAAGAACTTTAACATTAAACTTCTAAGACCTGAATAGACTTCCTGAAAGGTTCACCACGTCAGAACGACGACGACCCAACCACTGAAGAGGGCTCTAGTCACACGACCTCCCGAGCAGCCAATCCGCACGCGATCCGTCTCAAGCTGAGTAAAGAACGGACATCACCTGAAGGAAAGACTCTTTGAACCGAAAGCAAAAGACCAAGTAAGGCAAAATCTCTTTATTGACTGAAACCGGGATATCTCTCGTTTGAGAAGTAAAGATAGAATGATTCTCTGTCTATGAGTTTCCTCAGGCTAAAACGAGCATTAAGTTAGAACCTAAGACTCTCTTAAGATCCGAACAATTCATTGCAACGAATGTGTGTTTATGTCTGTTTAATGTTGTCTAGTCAGTAGTGTATTAGAGTTAGTGAATAAAACTTTGACTTGATTAAGAAATCTTTTTGTCTGTGTTATGTGATTTAACATGTCGTAACTATTTGCCAAAAAGATTGCGTTTTACCTACGCTCAGGAGCTAACGTTAGATAACTAAATTTAACTATTTGATTTATTCCAATCGTTGGCCACGACTTAAATAAACAACGTGTTAAGAGATAACTTGCTGCTATTAATGCTTGCTGGACAAGTCGTTAACAAGGCATAAGTTGGACATTCTGATTAATAACAATTAATCATATGAAGATCAACTCTTAAGAGTGATTCCCTAAAAGCTAAATAATAAATAAATATTTGTAGGATTAATTTGCTACATTACAAACTAATTAACTCTAAACACCTGCAAAAGATTCCTGAGGCTTTTAAAAACTCCCAGCCTGGTTCATTACTCAAAACCGCAATCATGGGTAAGACTGCCGACCTGACTGCTGTCCAGAAGGCCATCATTGACACCCTCAAGCAAGAGGGTAAGACACAGAAAGACATTTCTGAACGAATAGGCTGTTCCCAGAGTGCTGTATCAAGGCACCTCAGTGGGAAGTCTGTGGGAAGGAAAAAGTGTGGCAGAAAACGCAGCACAACGAGAAGAGGTGACCGGACCCTGAGGAAGATTGTGGAGAAGGACCGATTCCAGACCTTGGGGGACCTGCGGAAGCAGTGGACTGAGTCTGGAGTAGAAACATCCAGAGCCACCGTGTACAGGCGTGTGCAGGAAATGGGCTACAGGTGCCGCATTCCCCAGGTCAAGCCACTTTTGAACCAGAAACTGATGAAGAGTTTTATTTGTGTAATCAATGTGAATATAGCCATGTATGTATCAAGTTATTCTACTATTGTAAAATGGTATTTGTCTGCATGTGTAGAGGCCTGCAAAAGAATGAAATGTGCAGACATATGGTTTAAAGTGTCTGCACATCCTATGACCAAGTCATGCCTCTTCATTTAACGTAACATACAGAGGGGTTAGTGTCTGCTCTAGCAAACAGATGGAGACTGTTTCTTAGAAACAATAACGCTTTAGAAAATGTATAGAACACTCCTTGGGAGAAACTGGATTTAAGCAGGAGCGGCCATGTATTCGGGAGATTCACTGCAGCGTCTCTCGGTTTTATTGTCTCTGATAATAAAATCTAAATTCTGGCATCAAAACCCCAAGACTCTGAAAATGATTCCTCAGAGCACTGGCAGAAGCCACCACAAATTGGCGTCACGAACAGGATGGAAAGGAGCAGAGGGTGAAAATCCACATTGGGCTGTTTGACGAACAACACGAATTGAGTGGCCACAAATAAAAGGTAGGCAGTTTATGCTTATATAATTGGTTTGTGTTGTTTGCCATTTAGCCCTTGGTTGTAAGAACTCTTAAAAATTTATCTTCCAAATTTAAAGAACAAAAAGAAAAAGGGGGTTTTGATTCCAGAATAAATAATTGCATGCACAGATCTGTTTTACTGTTAAGAGGGCCTTTGATGGATAGCAGTGAATTAGGGCAGATTGTGTATGCAAAAATCTGTGTTTACTGTCAAGAGGGCCTTTGATGGATGACGTAAACGTTAAGCAGATAAAGTATAGGAAAGCGCGTAAAGTCCTACGGTTACCGCTCTGTTGGTGAAAGGAAGGTTACAGAGGTCTGTACGGGTAGGCAAAAATCCTGCAGAGTGCTGTTTTTTTACTATGTCGAGGAAGTGTAATAGTAAAAGAGCGAGCAGAACTGACAGGTCTCTCAGGAAGAGAGTACTATAATCTATTTTAATGTATGTGTCTGTGTGAATGACCATGGTTGTATGAGACAATAAATAAATTCCGTATTGGGTGGGCAAGAGCTGCGCACCCCTCCTGGACCGTCCCTTAAGTGGGGCTTGGCGGGATGTGGACACAGCTCGTGCCGCACCTGAGAGGGATGAATGAGTGAATGAGCCCTATAAATAAAAGGACAGAGGATGAATGAGCCCTATGAATAAAAGGATTAGATGGAGTGAATGTGTTTAGGAAAATTGTTTCAATAAAGATTGGATCAAGATTGGCATTGTAGATTTTTCATACACATTTGAAAGGATATGTTGTGGGATTATGATAGGGAGAATATTAAGGAAATGTTAAAAGATTAATGCTGTTAAGATAGTAGAAAAAAATAGAGGTATATGCTCTGTTAAATAATTAAATTGTAATAATTAACATCTAATTTGAATTATTGATAAAAGGATTTTTAGAAACAACGAATGTTTAAGTGATAGGTTGGCACTTTTTGGACACTAAGTGATAAAAAATAAATAAATAAATAGTATGAAGTCACTCTATATTGAAAATGTGCAAGGGTTATAATAATTGCCAGGCCTAAAAGTGCATGATACTGAAGGAAATAGAAGAAAGTGATCTAATAATAATTTAAGAAGGGTGGAGAATATATTATTTAAAAAAAATAATAATAATAAATTAAATTGTTGTATAAACTATAGATTGAGTTTTAAATATAGGATTTTCATATTATAGGAAAAATGATGGCAGCCACTCCAGTGGAAATACTAGGATTAAAATATCCATTGTGTAAAGAGCTGATACACAAGCTGGCAGCTGAGAACCAAAAAAATGATGACAAAATGGCCAAAGGAAGGGACATTTGATGTATCATTGTGTGAGGAAATGGAAACTCTGATAAAAAATCATAAAACTACAGGCAACAGTAAATAGAGAGAGAAAAAAGATAAGCAAAAAGGGAAAAAGAGAGGGAAGTGCTAGCCATGTTCAAAAAGGAAGGAGAAAACTCATTGAAAAGTATAAAACAGGCAAGAAAAATACTAAAAGAGGCAGATAAAGAAACAAAGAAAAAAGAAGAGTTGTATTCTAAACCACCCCCATATCTGCCCCAGGGGACAGTTCCCAATACTTAAGGGTACTGTAGAGGTGTCTGGAGAAATGCAAATGGAAGGACAAGTAGAACTGGAAGACAAACAAAAAGAACCAGACGTAAGACCAAAGAGGTAACAAAATAAAAAGAATGAAGGATATTTACCATTAGATTGTTATAAACAGGCACACATAGCATTAAAATGATGAAAGCAAACTATGAAGGGAAAACAGGAAATGAGGAAACTTTAGAGCAGATGAGAAGAGAAGAAAAGGAGATTGAAGCACAAGTAGGCTATGGAAGAAGAAATAGAAAGGAAAATTAAACTAACAGAAAAATTTATTGAAGATGCACATAAAATGGTGAAAGACAGAAGTAAACTATTAGAAAGCAAAGAGGAAGTGAGTGAAGGGGAGGAGTTATCATTTAAAGAAACATGGGAACAAGGAAGAGAAAAAGGAAGACTTAGACCACTGGCTACACGACTCCAAATTTTAATTAAGGGTACACAGGGACAGTATGTCCCCTGGGCCACACAGGACTTTGAGGGGCTGGTCACTCGCCTTCCAGACATCCATGAGGGGGCTGGAGAGTGGATTAAAGTGTTTGAAGAAGAAACTATGGGCAAACTTTTAGCTGTGGGGGACATTAAAGCATTAATGGCAACATTGTTTAGAAATGCTGTGATTGAAGCCATGCCACAAGCTGTAAAGGGCAGGCTGGAGGACGTGGTCGGTTTAAACTCTAAAACACACAAAGAGTTCTGTGACCATGTATCTCATGCAGTGAAGCAACTTAGAAAAAATGAACAGAAGCTCAAAATTCAAGAGAAGGAGCTACAGAGAAAATTAACGCAGTTACAACTTGAAGAGTTGACAAACAAACAAAAAAAACAAGAAAAAGATTCAAGCTTCAATAAAGAAAGAAGAATCAGAACAAATGACATGTCTTAATAGATGAATAAAAATATTGCACGTGCTTAAAACTTTATATCTGATATCTGAAGACGTCTAAAATTTGTATCTTGTTATCCCTGGGAGACAGTGTGAAAGTGAATCCATTACAGAGTTTCAAAGATTTGGTTTTGAGTTAACTAAAGATAACTTGTGCAGTGAAATGTTGAATGAGAGCAAGATTGGGTGACCAAGTTCAAAGAAAGTTTTATTCAAAGTCTATAGGACATTTTACAGTAATAATGGAACTTGTTGATTAAATACCAAAATAAGATAAAAAGGAATTATTTTATGTTGGTTGGGAAAATTCATTCACCATTACTAGATTATTCTGAACCATGTTTGCAATTATAGAAGAAAATTATGATTGAAGTCTTTAGTTTTACCATACGCATGTCATGCTGGTGTAGAATGAAGGATTCTTTTGTTTTATTGTAGTATTCTTAGATAATAAAGGTAGCTGCTTTCTGCAGTTGGCAAAGAAAAAACTGCTTGCTGTTTTTCTGCAATGAAGAACTTGCTTGACTAAAATAGAATAAGGGAACTGCTGTTTTTGACCAAATGACTTTTTTCATTTATTTATTTTATTTATTTATTTTTATTTAACCTTTTTATTAAGGAACCACTGAAAGAGATGGTTGAAAAGTGAAAATTAGATAAAGAGCTGATTGCTCAGAAACAATTTAGTCAAGAGTTTATAAAGATGCAATTTGATTAATGCAGTCTCTGAGTGTTAAAAATTTCAGATGGCTTCTGGAACAGAGCCTTGACAAAAGGAAGCAAAGAACTGGAGTCTGTGTAACTATGTGGCGATGAAGCAAAGACTCAGCTGCAGAGAGAAGAAGAGTGAGGGGCTGATGGATTGTCAACTCCCTCCTGAAAGAGGAGGGCACATGTCAACATGGAGAAAGGCTGACTTAAAGCAGGAAAAGGTGAATCTTCACTTGAGACTTTTCCTAAGAGTAATGAGAACATCCTGAAATGCAAAACTGGCAGGATCAATCAAACGGCATTGAGGAAGAGGCAGAGAAACAACGGAGACCATACAACACAACATCAGGCCTTTGAGTGCCATCACTGACTGACGACCCATTGCAACAGCTAAACAGCTTCAACAGACTGATGATCTAACCAGAAGCACTTCCATCCCTTCCCTTGGTGGGCACAGGTGCTGCATATTTAATGATCACTCACTAAAGAGACTGCTTCAAATTGTGTTAATTATTTTATTAGCTGTATTAATTTTGATTATTCACTGGTCTCTCAGCAGTTCTCTGAATTCTGTGTTTTAACTAACATTCTCAATCTGCTTTTCAGTAGGTACCAGTCCAGCCATATGTCTGGAAGAAAAAGGAATTATAACAGACAGAAGTGGGTGCTTGACTCACCAATCAGATAAAAATGGAGCTGGATGTGGCATAGTGATGGCTATCTCATTAACCAACTAAGGGAAAATGTACAACTTAATCATTGAAAACAGTGCTGAGCTTTACAAATTAATAAAAAATAGCATCAAAAAGGGTAGACAAACTGTCTAATAAAATATAAAAAATAAATCAATAAATAAAAAACTATATTGCTTCTAAAATAAAAAATACTGGTCACTCCATTTTGTTTAATGGTAATTTACTAGGGCTAGATTGAATAAAATAACAATAAATGTTTTTAATCCAGAGATCCAAAATCATGAAATCATAAATGCTATCAACACTGGGGGTAACAAGATAGAAATGTTGATGGCCATGGATCCTAGATTATGCAGAGAGCTCCTATCCTCTTCTCAAAGTAGCTCATGAGCAATAAGAAAAAGCATGTGACTAAACTGTAAATTACACAAACAAATGACATTTGAGAAATTAAAATTGGCTCTCTCAATTGCACAAAGCAGACAATTATTCTAAACAAATAAATCTATTAAATTGTGTAAAAAACAAAAAAAACAAAAAAAAACAAAAAGAGGTTTATACTGCATTGTTAAATGAAACTATATGGTGACTGATGTTGTCCAGATGCATCGGACATCCAGAAACTATGTGGAATGCCATCAGGTCTACGCTCAGTAGAGTGTAACGAAAAGAGTTTGTTTTATCCTATTCAGAATACATGGCATTCCACAGCTAAAACCATTCAGGTCACAATCAGATGACATCTCAAGAAAAAACATGTTTTTGGCCAAAAAGGGGGGTGTGAAAGAGTGTGAAAGATGGTGTTGTGGAGTGAATGAAGGTGTCTGACGAGACACTGAGGCCAATCAATTATTTTGCCAAAACAGCTGTATGCAAATTTTAAAATGTGGGCCCACAGGGCAAATTATGCCCAGTAAAATAATGACCATGGATGAATTTGGCTAAGTTTCCTGGTCAGTACCTAGGTTATTATTGTGGCAGAAAGAAAAACAGTGCCACACTTGCGCAGCGCATTACATGGGAAGGCAAAGCAAGCCAGATTGCTCTGTCCACCCCATATCTAACTTTCTTTTCACTTTCACTTTTCAGCATATCATGATGGAGCTGATTTTGTGTCAACAGTATAAAATATTGTCTTTCTGATTGATAACATAAATAAAGTGGGTTGAGTGTTTTCCAGGTGAAAATGCCTATGCTACTGAGCAAGATAGGCCCAGGAAATTATCAAATGATACAGTGGAACTCAGTTTATAAAACAAAAAGATAAATGAATTAGTAAATTGTTGAGAATAAATTTGAAATCATTTGAAAAATAATAAGGATGCAAATAACTGAGTAAAACCAAATTCTTTATTATATTATAGATGGGTATTAGCCCTATACTCATTATATTGACAGAACTGGGTTTGTGAGAGCTCAAAAAAGGGGCCAGGACAGCCCTCAACCCACATGAAGTTTCCACAGGACGACTGGCCAGATGAGCAAATGAGTAGATGAGCATATGAACAGATGAGCATGCTTGATATCACTAACAAAAACTGTGAAGGTTTCCATTACAGGTTACAGCAATTCTGTCAAGGCCAGGGAATGGTTTGCTCCACCATTCAACAACCCCACACAGCATGAAGCAAGGGGTGAAGGGCGTGCTAGTAACGACCCTCCCTTGCCAACGAGGGAGAGACCATTGCAACGACTCGTAAAGAGTCACCCTGGTGAAGATGGAATGATTGATGGGAGATGGCTAATAAGATGATCAAAATACTTTGGAGCAGATGTGGGCCAACAAATTTTTATAGAAAAACATTTTATAGAAAGAGGCAGAGAGATAAATATCTTTAGAAACTGTACCCAAAAAATGTCATTTTGCCCATATTGGTGCCAGTTTTTACAATCTACGACAAACTACAGAGAAGCAACTGAATTACAGTGCATACGTACCCGTAAATGGCCAATAGTACAGAAAACAAAAGTACAAAAGCCACAAGGAGGAATACAATTAATGGCAGATCAGGAATTTGAATGTTATGAAAAGAAGAGACATAGTGATGTAGGAAAAGTTGAAGGAAAATGCCGCAAAATATGGAAAACACCACGATGTAAAGATGACTATTTAATGATAAAACAAGGCCAACCACCTATATTTGATGACATCGATATTGCAGTGACAGACATGTGTGAATTAGAATAAGGCCTCTTAACAACATTACCAGAAAAATGGTCAGGATTATGTACTAGGGTTATGCTGACACATAAAATGAGCCACATCTCACTAGAAGAGGAAGCAACAAATGAAGAAAAATCCAGATCTAAAGGAGCCTATGAAAAAGACCCTGCAGTTTATAGATTCAATTGGTCAACCAAGAGGTATACCTTATGAGTTTAAAACAAAAGATGAAGTCAAATCAGGGTTTGAATCAATATTTGTTTGGATTACACAAACTAAAAATACAGAATGGATCAATTACATATATTACAATCAGCAAAGATTTATTAATTACACTGATGATGCTTTATCACTGTTAGGAGAGCAATTAGATGCAACAAGCAGAATGACATGTCAAAACAAAATAGATTTGGATTATTTGCTAACTGAAAAAGGAAAAGTATGGGCTATGTTTAAAATAATATTACTCCAAAATGAGCGTTTAGTGAAGTAATAATAAAATAAATAAATAAATAAAACTAAACCTAAGGTTAAAATTTAAACCTAACGCTGGGACTGATAATAAAATGTGGGATTGGTTTGATCTAAAGTTAGGAGCATGGGGAGCATGGTTAGCTAAATTAGGAATGTTTTTAGGAGTTGCAGTATTAATAGGAGGATTACTGTTTTGTTGTGTGCTTCCTATACTGAGGTCACTAGTTGTCAAAGCCACAGCTAACCAAATGGAAATACTAAGATGTCAAGATGAAAAATGGAATTTGAAGTGTAATCAAAATGTACACTACCAGGACTGGGCTTATGCACGCTCATAATATTGTTTTATCTTAAATAAGGAATTAGGGAGACAGGATCTTTTACTCCTTCCTAGTCAATTGTGGGGGAGAGGTTTGGTCCTGCTGCTCCGCCAGAGTACTGTTGCATAGTCTAGTCATTGGTGCGCACATCCTATGACCAAGTCATGCCTCTTCATTTAACGTAACATACAGAGGGGTTAGTGTCTGCTCTAGCAAACAGATGGAGACTGTTTCTTAGAAACAATAACGCTATAGAAAATGTATAGAACACTCCTTGGGAGAAACTGGATTTAAGCAGGAGCGGCCATGTATTCGGGAGATTCACTGCAGCGTCTCTCGGTTTTATTGTCTCTGATAATAAAATCTAAATTCTGGCATCAAAACCCCAAGACTCTGAAAATGATTCCTCAGAGCACTGGCAGAAGCCACCACAAAACAGCGGCAGAAGCGCCTGACCTGGGCTACAGAGAAGCAGCACTGGACTGTTGCTCAGTGGTCCAAAGTACTTTTTTCGGATGAAAGCTAATTTTGCATGTCATTCGGAAATCAAGGTGCCAGAGTCTGGAGGAAGACTGGGGAGAGGGAAATGCCAAAATGCCTGAAGTCCAGTGTCAAGTACCCACAGTCAGTGATGGTCTGGGGTGCCATGTCAGCTGCTGGTGTTGGTCCACTGTGTTTTATCAAGGGCAGGGTCAATGCAGCTAGCTATCAGGAGATTTTGGAGCACTTCATGCTTCCATCTGCTGAAAAGCTTTATGGAGATGAAGATTTCATTTTTCAGCACGACCTGGCACCTGCTCACAGTGCCAAAACCACTGGTAAATGGTTTACTGACCATGGTATTACTGTGCTCAATTGGCCTGCCAACTCTCCTGACCTGAACCCCATAGAGAATCTGTGGGATATTGTGAAGAGAAAGTTGAGAGACGCAAGACCCAACACTCTGGATGAGCTTAAGGCCGCTATCGAAGCATCCTGGGCCTCCATAACACCTCAGCAGTGCCACAGGCTGATTGCCTCCATGCCACGCCGCATTGAAGCAGTCATTTCTGCAAAAGGATTCCCGACCAAGTATTGAGTGCATAACTGAACATAATTATTTGAAGGTTGACTTTTTTTGTATTAAAAACACTTTTCTTTTATTGGTCGGATGAAATATGCTAATTTTTTGAGATAGGAATTTTGGGTTTTCATGAGCTGTATGCCAAAATCATCAATATTAAAACAATAAAAGGCTTGAACTACTTCAGTTGTGTTGTAATGAATCTAAAATATATGAAAGTCTAATGTTTATCAGTACATTACAGAAAATAATGAACTTTATCACAATATGCTAATTTTTTGAGAAGGACCTGTATATTAGGATTTTATCCAAAGCAGCTGATAAAGCATCCAAGGTATGCAGTACACGTGCATGTGTGTATCCCTGAGAAATGAACTCATGACTCTCATCTTTGATCCTACACTATACCTGTTCAAATACAGGAGCAAGTGCCCAGCAACTGGACAACTGTGAGATAAAGTTTCAGTTTCATTTTGCATGTCAGCGAGCGCTGAAACAACTGAAGCAGGATTCTGAAACTGATCATTTCATGAGCTTCTTCTCAAGTTCCTGATTTCATGGAATGACCCACGTGTTTAACATGTTTAATGTGTCGAGGAGCTCTGATTGATTCTGTTAGCACTGTACACAACACTTTAGACGAAGAGGCTTAAGAGTACACTTATATATGATATATAAACTATAGTTTTTAGTCAAGTTTCAAGCAAGTCATTAATTAATAAAGAAAATCAACAAATGATTGCAAGGATCCATATTATATTAGAACTAAAAGACAAACGTCCTTATCACTTGGGTCATGGTCTTGTGTCAGCGTGGAGAATATTTGAGAAAGAAAAGAGACAGGCAGGGGGTAATATACTGAGTATATGGTAGTGGTGGTGTGGGGACAGCAAGCTAACAGCAGAAGGACAGACAGGTGCCAGGGCTCACCACAATCATGCACAAATCAGTAAATAAAACACAGCTTCTATTTTGAAATGGCAGTTTATTATTTTTGGTCCGTCTGCTGTAGTTGTGAGTCCCGTGGTGATGTTGTGGATAAAGACTTCTGCTCAGTGCAAAGGTCACTCAAGTGGCAGAGTTCCAGAAGCCAGAATGATGCTGGAGACACCAAAGCCGAGATTCCTGCAGAACAGCTGAAGTGGTTCATTCCAAATCCTCATTCTTATACATTTCTGTTATCGGCTGTTGCTCAATTAATGGATCAAGGTTTTTTTCTCTGTTTTATCACTTTTATTTTACATAATTAATTATCAGTCCTCTTAGCTTCTTTCTAATGGTGGGATCCTGTCAGTTCCATTTGTAATAATAACCTTTGATTTCTCATTGGCCAGGGACGTATACATGTCATCTGAACTATTAGGGCAGTTTAAGAAATGCTTGTTAACATATAGCACTAGTTCTTTCCTGAACCTCACCTTTATACACATTCACGTCGGCCATACAGCCTTTCATGAAGCCCAGGCTACTTCTATAAATGTTTATAAATGTTTGATAAAAATGGCCACAACACATGATCACATTCCAGTATTTCACAAGTTAATATGTCATGACCTCAACATGCTATGACGTTATGTTAATATGTCACGGCCATAACAAAAGCTCAACCTATGAACATGTCCTTTCCCAGTCACTGTACGTCTGACTCGTTCAGTGAAGATCATCCCTATTGCCTTCACACTGGAAGAGGCCGTTCACCATTGTTTTTCTGTGGAAGATGGACTAAAATCAGCTTCATCTGAAGGAGGCTTATTTGTCCTGCAACCAGTGTCTTAAGTATCACATGTCTCAAGCATTATTCCAAAAACATTATTTACATGAACAGTTTACATAATCTCTGGTGAATGTTATGAAAGAATCAAGCTACATGAACCATATTGAAATCTTATACCAATGTCACCACCTAGAGGTTAGAAATGCTGAACATATCAAACTCAGAACTGCTTGGGTAATTTACATCACTGCATGTGCAAGCATAACCACCTGTACATAAACTTCTAATAAAGTGAATATGAATTATGGAGGACACAAGGTTTCCTGGGAAAATCTTATTAAACCCAAAATCATAGATAAAATGTAGCATCCCATTTGTTGACAACTATACCATACGTGCTGTTTTTCCCAGACATGTCCTGGCCAGGATTTCTATATTGCTTTGATTCATAGTACCTCGAGAGCGTTTCGAAAACATAAGAAACTGATCGGTCTGCACACCCAAACAAAGCCAAAACCTAGGTATTTTAGGCAATATAGAAATCCTGGCCAGGATGGCACGTATGGTCACCCCTCTATATCATCATTCACTATCTTTACAGTTAGCTTGTTGACGATTCTGGATTTTCAGTCAAATACATGCTGTTTTGCTGTGTGTAAACCATACAAAATGCTTGAAATGGTTATTGCACTGCTATGTGCAAGACTTTAATATTAAAACAAGGTGATCTTGCTTTTGTGGGAAAAAAGCAAACCTGTCTCAGCAGGTAAAAAAGAGCACTAGCAAGGGGAACATAGCATTAGCACTAGTCAGTCTTGTTAGTTTTTTTTTTTTTTTTTTTTTTTTTGTCATTCCATTTTATTACACATCATAAATCGATTGAACTTTTTCTTTATCGTTTATATATCATCTTGGTTTGCAAATATATCTGTGGAGCTTTTATTGGGAGTTATTGACACGTCATGAATGAGTAATAAGCAGCTTTCTGTGTGTGTGTACCCCAAGACAAAGATAACTATAATGCTGATAATAAAGATATAAATAAATAAAACAAATGTCCTAAGGCTATACTCACACTAGGCACGTTTGCCTTGTACTAAAACCCTAGATGTCCTTTCGCTAACAGACTTTTTTAACAGGATTATTACAGAGGCAGCTGAGGATAATGGAGCTGTACTCACAAACTACAATACCTGTTCATCAATAAGATGACAACCAGACCCATTATAAATGGAATTGTACTCGGAATTAATTGAAAAGTGTGATATCCAAGTAGTAATTAAGATTTTTGCTGTCATAATGATAACAATAGCGCATACAAAAATAGTAAATGAACTGTTCCATGCTCCGCGTGGTTAGCGATCACTCTTCAAGCAGGCCAGGCCATGGTTAAACAAACCACACTGGACACGGTACAGAGCTCAAGCATGGATCAGATCCCCTAGTGTGAGTACATCCTAAATCTAAGAGAATATAACAGATAGCACACCACAACTATAACCAAAAAATGATGAATGATAAAAACCTTGACAGCCAGTCGGAACCCTTTCTGCTTTACAGAGCTTGAGCATTTAAAGTGACAGATGGCACAACTACGTTGTATACTTAGAATACAGTAATATCGTTATCTTTATAATTATCGTTCTTGGTGTAAACAGTAATAGTGTTACTTCACTGGATGGCCAATTTCAAATGTATTTTGTGTATTTTCAAAATCCAAAATACTATATTTGTATTTCAATACATTTTCCCACACAGTATTTTGTATATTTTTATTATAACTACATTTTGATGTATTTGTGCCCATCTCTGCCTGCCACACACACACACACACACATATACACACACACTCCTCTAGGTTATAACACTCAGCTTCTCGAGAAGCAACAGAAAAAGTCTTGACGGCAGGCACATGACCTGTTGGAAGGTTTCTTGAGTAAGAGTGCAACAGAGGAAGTGTTTCAGAGAGCAGATCTGATCTGAGAGACGATGAGTGTGACTGCTTTACTCTGCCTCTCGCTGCATGGACTGATCCTCACTACACACGGTATGTGTGCTCTGCTAGCCTTCGCTCTGCTCCTGTGCTCCTGAGCTGCGTGTGATGCTGTGGGTTTATCTGTCAGGTCTCCAGCACCAGCGGGTCCGGCCCGGGGGCATGGCTGTTCTGCCCTGCGGTCAGCTGAAGGCTGGGAGAGTGACCTGGAGCAGAGATCTGCATGGACACCGAGTGTCCATCCTCAGCACTGATAACGGAGACGTGACCAGACACCTGCAGAATCACAATCACAGCTCGTTACCAGACCTGTCTCTGCTCATCTGGTTCGTCTCATCTGGGGACGAAGGCTTGTATTACTGCAACGGGACTCCTGTGGCATGTCTAACAGTCAAAGCAGGTAAGAAACCCATGCCTCAGCGTGACAAGCTGAAAGTACATTTGTATATCGCTGCTCATAACGTACTTGTTCTTAGAACATACATTTCTTAAATTGACTTCTGTTTCATCTGCTCATCTACATATTATTCCTCTGATGTCCAGTGCTCCCTTCTTTTCCTGTATTTTGTCTGACATTATCCTTCTGTATTATTTTGATGTTACCTTCACCTATTGGATGTTTATTGTAAAGTGTCCTTGAGCTCTGGAAAGGTGCTTTATAAAAAACCGTATTATTATAATCATATATTTCAAATATATATTATATAAATATATAATCAGAACATATGGAATAACAAGATGATTGGAGCAGATAAAGCACAGACCCTGCTGAGCCTGCAACCAGGAGCTAGTTACTACATCTGTGTTAGCAGCTCAAACATGGAGTTCAAGCTGAATGTGTGAATGTTAACGATGTCAGTGTATCATTACACACACACTTCACAGAATTTGACTTTCACTGCACTTCTTCTGTTCTCTGTGTGAGTTTCACAGCTGATGGACAGAACAAAGAGGATCTGGCTGAGTGTCTCAAAGGTGAGTCAAGAAAGAAGGGCATCGCTCTCCAATTTCAATGCTGCTTCACTAATATAAGCCTTTTTCCATGAAAACAATGCTAATTCTGCACAGAAGCTGATAAATCATTTTTTCTGCGGTGGAATGACTCGCTGTGTAATAATGCCATACCGCAGAGCATCGTTCATTGGATCCTTTATACTTTCACTTCCTTCCTCTTTATGAATCTCTGTACTGTGATAACAGTGAAGATGTATGATTGTGACAGGCTTAATATTACTCAACTGTCTCAGAAAGTCATGTCATCATCTCACACTTTACATACAAAATACATCATTCAATTCAAGTCAATTAAAATTAAAAAGAGAGATTGCAATTTGTTATATTAGATAAGGCAACATCATGTGCATGTCAGACACCATCAACCTGTCATTTAAGAGATTCATGAGACAATATTTCAGAATTTTTCAAGAATTGAGTTCAGGAGTTTGCTGAAAGCTTTGTGTGTTGATCCTCAGGAGCGGAGCGTGTGGATGTGGCGGAGCGGGTGCTGATGTTTGCTGGGGTCGCTCTGGCGGCTCTGACGCTTCTCTCTGCTACTGCAGCTGCTGTCAAAGCTTCACTCTCCACCCACAGAGAAACCCCGAGATCTCACAGCGCAGACCTGTACATCAACCTGAGAGAACACCCGTCAAACTAACCCTGGACCGTTACTCTGCTTAGTCAAGCGTCACTGTTACTGTTGTTCATACTTAGGTTTCTACTAACACTCTCTAACACTAAGTAGTATTCATATTTTAAGTGGCTAGACTTACTGTCTGCTTTTCAGCTGCTGAATAATAAAATTGGCAATGTGCAATAAACTTCCTCTGACTTGCATTACAGTTTTTCTCGATTGCTTAAACACATTTCTTGAAATTATAACTCTAAACACAAATCCATAACTTCTAACTCAGTTCCCCAAACATCCTATATTCAGGTCAAAATGAAGCTCTCCACTCAAAACAACTCAATCTTGCTGAAAAACCAAACTTTGCTCTCAGACATGATACACAAACAGTCAAACACACACACTACAACACAGTTTTACACACGGATGAGATCAATTCAAAACAATACTACAAAACCCGGTAATAAGTGTTGCTTGTGGTACTCCCCAAATGTTTTATTACTCCATTTAATGTACTATAGAGTACAGTACAATACAGCAAACAACAAAAATAACTATTCTGCCCCAGCATCCCGTCTTTGGTCTGGGACAGGAGAACCTCTTCAACACCACGGGCTATACAGCGGGGGTAAAATGCTCTCGCATGCCTGATGTCCTTGTGTCATTGTTCACAAACAAGATACTTGGTGATGTTGTCAGTATAACAGTGCTCTCTGTTAGTATTAGCTGATGTAAACTATGGCAACAGTTTGGATGACAGTTACTGTGCTGAGATGCAGAAGGCTGTGCTTCTTATGTATGCCATAGATCCTTTTCAAAAGTACAAATGTACACATTACTGTATGTGGGATATTGATTGAAAAAGACTGGATATGATTCACAGTTGCACTTTTACTAGTGGTCTGACAAAAACCTAACAAAAAACACATTACAACGTCATTGTGAAATAGAAAACTAAAAAGAAATATGTGCACAAAGGCGAAAATAAACATTAGAAAGTCCACTGTCAGAATCTGTAACTCTTGTTTTGAGAATTTCATTTCTGATCTGAGAAATGCAGATCTCTTTCAACATGTGTCTGTGATGAAACTCGGTGCAGAAGTGCTTTAGGGGTTTCCGCTTGTTCCCGTTTTCCCTGCATCACACTGTGTGTCACAAGACACAAAACACATCGAAGAAATATCCCTCCAAATTCATCATTTTCTTTTGACCTCTGCCTTTTTTCTCTTTGTAAACAGCATAAAACGCTGCAAATATTGTCTGGCAGATAGTTTTTAATGGACATTAGAAGTTATCTTTGAGAAATGCACTGTTTGTTTAAACCAGGAGCGCCTAACCCTGTTCACCTGAAGCAACTAATTAAGGTCTTCAGGATCGCATACAAATCTAAGGCAGGTGTGTTTGATTAGAGTTGGAGCTAAACTTTGCAGGACAGTCGATCGCCAGGAACAGGGTTGGCACTCCTGGTTTAAAGCATATCACGCAAGCAGGAGTTAAACTCAGTATTCATAGTGAATACATTTCTGTGATCTGCAGCTGTATTTTCAGCATCATTACTCCAGTCTTCAGTGTCACATGATCCTTCAGAAATCATAATAATATACTGATTGGAAGAAAGAAAAAAAAACTTTTATTCAGCTAGGATGTGTTACATTGATCAAAAGTGACATTTACAAACCAAATTCCGAAAATGATGGGATGTTTTTCAAAATTGAATAAAATGAAAACTAAAAGAATTTCAAATCACATGAGCCAGTATGTTATTCACCATAGAATATAGACAACATAACATGTTTAAACTGAGAAATTATACAATTTTATGCACACAATGAGCTCATTTCAAATTTGATGCCTGCTACAGGTCTCAAAAAAGTAGGCACGGGGGCAACAAAGGACTGAAAAAGCAAGACATTTTGAAAAAATTCAGCTGGGAGAACATCTAGCAACTAATTAAGTTAATTGACATCAGGTCTGTTACATGATTAGCTATAAAAGGGATCTCTTAAAGAGGCAGAGTCTCTCAGAAGTAAAGATGGGCAGTGGGCCAAGGCTCATTTAAAATGGACTGTTTCAAAGTGGAAAAGTGTTCGATGGTCAGACGAGTCCAAATTTGACATTCTTGTTGCAAATCACTGATGCTGTGTCCTCCGGGCTAAAGAGGAGGGAGACCTTCGTCGTCGTCGTGACGTATTGTCAAGTATGGTGACCCATACTCGAAATTGGTGCTCTGCGTTTAACCCATCCAAGTGCACACACACACACACACACACACACACACACACACCGTGAACACACACCCGGAGCAGTGGGCAGCATTTATGCTGCGGCGCCCGGGGAGCAGTTGGGGGTTCGGTGCCTTGCTCAAGGGCACCTCAGTCGTGGTATTGAGGGTGGAGAGAGCGCTGGACATTCACTCCCCCCACCTACAATTCCTGCCGGCCCGAGACTCGAACCCACAACCTTTGGATTACGAGTCCGACTCTCTAACCATTAGGCCACGACTTCCCCACGACTTTTCCAGCCTGTTATCAGCGTTCAGTTTAAAAGCCAGCATCTCTGATGGTATGGGGGTGCATAAGTGCATACGGTATGGGCAGCTTGCATGTTTTGGAAGGCACTATGAATGCTATGCTAGTATGCTATGAATGTATTTCAGCAGGACAATGTAAAACCACATACTATGCTATTACAACAGCATGGCTTCATAGTAGAAGAGTTCGGGTGCTGAATTGGCCTGCAGTCCAGATCTTTCACCTATAGAGAACATTTGGAGCATCATTAAATGAAAAAAATGTCAAAGATGACCCTCTTCAGCAGCTGGAAACCTATATCAGGCAAGAATGGGACCAAATTCCAGCACCAAAACTCATAACCTCGATGCCCAGCTGTCTTCAAACTGCTTTGAAAAGAAGAGGAGATGCTACACCATGATAAACATGCCCCCGTCCCAACTATTCTGAGACCTGTAGCAGGCATCACATTTGAAATGAGCTCATTTTGTGCATAAAATTGTAAAATATCTCCGTTTAAACATTTCTTACGTTATCTATGTTCTATTGTGAATAAATATTGGCTCATGTGACTTGAAAAAAAAAAAAAAAATGTCCCAACATTTCCAGAATTCGGATTGTATAAATATTAAAAAATATTTAAAATTAATATTGTTTGCTTAACTGTTGAACTTTAACAGGAATAAATTACATTTAAAATATATTCAAATAGAAAAGAGTTATTTTAAATTGTACTATATTTTACAATACTGTAAAATACAAATTCTGAAAAATCCAGCGCGCTGTGATAGTTTATTTATGAATAGACTGTGACCTCAGCAATACACCAAAGTGTCAAAAATATTTATGAAGTCTACAATGTTTTTCTTTTACAATAACAAATATGGAACAGAAAAAAAACCTAAAAGTTGTATTATCATAATGACTTTTGTCACTTTCATTGTGAATAAATCATCTTGATGAAGGTATAAACTTTGGTTTTAACACGTTTGGAAATATAAAAATTAAACTCCATTCTGAGATGTTTGTGTGAAATGAGCTAAAATGAGTCTGCAGATTCATAGATGTGATGGGAATTTCACCACTGAATATATATTAAAAAAAATGACATGTCCAAACAGTTTTCTGATGTTATATGTATTTGTTGCACATGATGGAAGACAATGTCAGTGTGTGTCATTCTTCATTTGAAGAAGAAAGTGATTTAGGGAGTTTTCTCTCCTCAGACGTCAGCAGTGATTCAGTCAGGAGGAATGAGAACAGATTTCTTCTGAACACAGACTGATAGAGATGTACAACTCTTTTATTGAACTGAAACTGAACAACATTGCATCCACTTCTGTTTGTGCAGAGATATACTTGATTTACACTCAATGGGAATGTAAGGGGTTAAACATTACAGGCAGAGATTAAAACAAATTCAAGAAGAAAAGATCCAAACATCTGCATGAATATGGTTACAGGCAAAGAGAACTGAAATAAACACTACAACTAAACTAAAATTAAATTAACATGGTGTGTTTGCACCTTCTGAAGAACCATCACCAATGACAAGCTGCAGATTCCTCTGGAGACTCATGGGAAGTGTGTGTGTGTGTGTGTGTGTGTGTTTGTGTGTGTGTTTGTGTTTGTGTGTGTTTGTGTGTGTTTGTTTGTGTGTGTGTGTGTGTGTATGTGTTTGTGTGTGTGTGTGTGTTTGTGTTTGTGTGTGTGTGTGTTTGTGTGTGTTTGTTTGTGTGTGTGTTTGTTTGTGTTTGTTTGTGTGTGTGTGTGTGTGTGTGTGTGTGTGTGTGTGTGTGTGTGTGTGTGTGTGTTTGTTTGTGTGTGTGTGTGTGTGTGTGTGTGTGTGTGTGTGTGTTTGTGTGTGTGTGTGTGTGTGTGTGTGTGTGTGTGTGAGAGACTCAGTAACAGCTACGCAGCTGAATATTTCACCAGAGGAATCAAAGAATCTCCCTTCAAAGAGAAAGCGCACGCTGCTTAAGAAAGAATCACGTTAACCTTTATTGCGCGAACAGCAAAATCAAATTATTTAATAATGTCAATCATGTAACAAAACTGATATTTCTAAAAAAGCAGTTTAATGATGAGACAAGAGCGCTCCAACAAACACAGACGATGCATCTTTGGAATGTAATGGTCAAATCTCTCTGATCTGGCCTATCCTGTCTGCATCAGTACACAGAAGCGCAGGGGATTTTCTAGCTGTTGGTCTCTGGGAAGGTTCCTGTGCCTAAAATGATTAAGTGATCCATTCATGTTGGTCTGAAGCGCAGCTCAGCACTTTGTTTCTTTCACTCTCTCCCTCATTCATTCAGATTTTTGTTTCTGTGGTTAATGCTATCATTCATCTCAACACACTCTTGGTCTCTAGAGGTCAGGTGACCCTGCCCTGGTCTCTTGGCCTGGTCTCAAAGCTTCTTCTCTCATACACGGCTCTGTGCGTGCCTCACTCGTACTCTGCGATCAGCACCATCATTCCCACGCCGAACAGCAGGGCCAGGATCTCCAGCAGCGACTGCCAGAGACTGGAGCGGCCCACCAGCAGCTCTGGGAGCACGGTGACGGTGGCGATGTAGACGAAGCCCCCGGCGGTGAAGGGCAGGATCCAGGCGGTGGCCGCGGCTCCCACTCCTTCAGCCAGCAGAGAGCAGGCGGTTCCAGCCAGAGCGCCCAAGGCCGTCAGCAGCTGGAGACACATGGCCTGAGCAGAACAGTAGAGCTGTGAGTCCTCTCTGGGGTCGCCAGACTATCACATCAAACATTCAATTCCATATCACCATGCATCATTGCCATTTCACATTTATTTTGTGCATTTTTATCAAATTATATAAGCAGGCTACTTTTTAAAATAATTACAAATTAATAATAAATCAAAACAATTGTTAATTTAACCAAATAAATATAGCTTCAAAACATACGAGAAAATATAAAATTATAAAAGCAATTACAAGTGATAAACAAAAAGCACGTTCAGTATCTGAGAGTGCTTTTAAGTGTCCGAGAGTTTACAGACAAACATAGTTATGGGTTTTTCTCTTTTCCTCAGTATAATTGTCGTTTGATTAGACTGTGGCAGCTTTAATAGGCTGCTTTCACACTAACGCACAGATCTGTTTCCACGTATCACATGTTTTGATATAATATATAACTGACTGTGTTTACTAGGGATGCACGATACTGTGTTTTTCCCAATATGCCGATATTTTTCAACTCATTTTGACCGATACCAATATATTTCATTTTGTTTGGAAACAACAAGTCTCTCCTGTGTGCAAATTATAAGCAAAATATTTTTATATTTAAGTTAGTTTTTAACAAGAACTTGTTTGTTAGAATGAAATAAAAAATAGTGAAGGTTTTTTGACAATACAAAGCTTTGAAAATAACTATAAATAAACTATATATCAGTCGCTGCATTTCTTCCCCAGAGAGATGCGGTGTTCACCCTTATATTTTATTTTAAGATTTAACATTTGTAGATGGTCTAAAGCAAAAGCTGTACAAATTCTGGAAATCTTTTAGAGCTAACGATTTCTTAAAAAAATAAAACATATTACACATTAATGAATAAATCAGAATATATAAAATTATTTAATTTACGTGTCATGCTTGTGATTTTTTTTCATGAAAGCTTTAGCTTCTGACCTTTAAATCAAAACACTCATTATTTTATGACATCAATTACTGCTTTATTTAATCAGAAACAGTCTAAATGTTATTTGTGTAGTTTACTTTTAATTTAGTAGTAGTAATTGATAGTAATTTAGTAGTAGCCAACAGCGCCCCCTACAGATCAAAACTCCTTACTGAGCTGGCGTTAGGACCCCCGCTGCAGGTGCTATTACCGTTTACTCTATCACACACCGAATGAGGAATTCTGTAAGTGCTTTCACAGATTAAATGCAGCAATCCAAAACAGTCAGTCAATCTAATCGTCATTCAGGCAAAACTTTGCTTCAAGAATGAGCCACAGTGCTGACGTGATCTAATCACTAGCACATGTGAGTTAACCTATTCCTCTTATCAGCAAGACATATCAGCATACTTTTTCATATCAGGCCGATGCCAATATTTACATTTAAAGCCGTTATCAACCGATTCCGATATCAGTCCGATAATATCGTGCATGCCTAGTGTTTACATCAGTTTCGTTTCACAGAAGTATTCGGAGATGCAAGTGTATTTAACCGCAGCCGTGATCGAGCTTCAGGACAAAAACACATAAAGAGCTGTGAAAGTCTGTCAGTATAGTTTCATGCATCTAATACATACTGCATTCCAGACGGCTGAAATGAAAGCATATCAACAGTAAAACACTGAAATAACGGCGAGTGGAAGCACACACAGTCAAGCAATGCACACGTGTCTCACAGCACAGATTCTGTGCAATGAAGCCGCCGCGATTCTCTCTAGCGCACACACTAAACTTGGTTTTTACAAAAGGTGCCCAGATCTCAGATTTAAAAATAGTGGCTGCATCGCAATGCATTGATGCAACAATTAATCTCAAGACTCCTAGAAAAATTAAGGGTGAAGAACAAACACAAAAGTCTTTTTGCGACCAATCTGACTTTGGCTCAACTCTGTGAGGAGTTTACATCGGACAGATCAGCTCTGTACCTTTCTCTTGGTGCAGCCCGACTGGACAAGAATGGCGAAGTCTCCGATCTCGTGTGGCACTTCGTGTAAGAGGATGGTGATGGTGGTGACGGCGCCGACTGCCGGGCCGACCAGGAACGACGCTCCGATCGCAAGCCCGTCCGTGAAATTGTGGGTGAAATCAGCAGCCAGGTTCAGATAGCCCGACACTTTAATATCTGCAGACACACAGAGCTTTCCAGTCAGCGAGACAACGGCAGTGACACACAACAGCTCAAACACTGGAGCTTTTTCATACCGGAAGTAATCTCGGTGGTTTTCTTCGCAGGTTTCTTATCAGAGTCAGCGTTTTTCTCTTTCCCTCCTTTC
Source organism: Barbus barbus (assembly GCF_936440315.1). Taxonomy (NCBI): domain Eukaryota; kingdom Metazoa; phylum Chordata; class Actinopteri; order Cypriniformes; family Cyprinidae; genus Barbus; species Barbus barbus. Next base: position 867,677 of record NC_136755.1, read on the forward strand.
TTCTCTCTTTTCTTATCATCAGTCTCATCATCGCTGTCTTTTGCTTTTGGAGCAGCTGAAAACATGGCAAGAAATATTTTTTATTGTATTTGGAAACCTGTCAACAATGTCCGGATCACTGCTCAAAAAAAGAAGAGAGAAATTGTATTTCAGTATTATTTAGCAGCAGAAGGATTGATGGTGATGAGAGGTTATTTTCTGCTACATCACTGGGAAAAGCTGCTCAGTCTATGTGACGTTCCAAAGAAATATGAAAATACAATAATCGAGATAAAACAATCATTTAGAGATCGACTGATATATCGATTTACCGATATTTAAGCATTTTACCATAATCGGATATCAGTTTTGTAATATCGGATTCACTGAAAAACGCCGCAATCTTGTGGGTGTTTAAAGAATTGTGGGCAGGATCACCATTGCAGCGCGTCTGAGGGGAGACAACAACAACGGCGTGCACAGGTACTTGATTTGCTGTAGTTAGTAAACTTTATTTAACATAACAGCCATTAATGCACAAATTAGCGCATGGTGGAAATAAAAGCGCTGAATTTAATTCTCTCTGTGGTCTATTAGTCTCGTGAAGTCGGAGTCTCATAGATAATCCGTCAAGTCCTCTCCCAATAAAGACGTAACTTTGCATGAATTAAATAATACAGCCATGAATGATTGCATGTTGGAAAGAAAAGCATTGAATGTAATTCTCTCTCTGTTGTCTATATGCTCATCATTAGTCTCGTGAAGCCGCTTCATATTGCAGTTCACTCAGCGGTTGATGCTCAAGAAATGCTCAGCACGGACATCGCATGTAACTTTAACAAGATTCACTTTTTTGAAGCACCCTAAATTGTATTAACACTTACTATATAACCATTATTTCGCTTATAAACATCTAAATATATACAACTCTATGGAAATTAATTATTACCTCATAGGCCTAGTTCTGTGTAAAGGCATAGATAAACCGCGCTGTCAGCAGCATAATTTAGAGCATGCCTGCTGAGAAATGCAATAAAACACAATGTCTGTTATATTCCAATATTCCAGAGAATATTATTCCGTGAATTAACATTATCTGGTGAATTCACTCTTTAGCCTATTAAACAGCTTATAAACCTACTAAAACTGCAGTTAAAAATGAAGTTGATATGACTCCTGTCCTTTATTTATTTTCTCCATTTGAAAACATTAGACATTCTACCTTTATTTTGCTTACTGCTAATATTAGTGTTGCTGCTGATGCTTGTTATTATTGTGTTTTATTGTTGTAATATGAAGATTAAATTTAACATGAAAGACTGCTACTTCTCAAAACATTTTTTGTTAAGATGACTGAAAGGAGGAAAAACCAAAGTTAAGTATGGACTTACTTCACGCAGTCATTTATTTACTTTATAACAGTAAATAAATATTGGTTCTGCATATCGGTTATCGGGCACATAAACATGCAAATAATTGGTATCGGTGATAAAAAAAATCAATATCGGCCGATCACTACAATCATTGCCCCTTTTCCAGAGGTGTGCTCTGGATTATGCTGCTCAATAAAAGCCCAAACTTCATGTGCAAATCAGTAAAATCATGTAACGTGGTTTTCGCAAAATATGATATGCTTGATTTATGAATGTTTATATGCGCGAAAGAGAACTTGCGCTGTTCTGTGCATGCGCTCGGAGATGGAACAGAACAAGTAAAGTGAACGTTTAGCTCAAGGTGCACACCTAAACACTCAGATACACGTACAGATGTGTCAAAGTGATTATTCACGTAAACCCTCGTCAGTTATCTCTTAAGAGTATGTAAACAGTTGAGAATGAAAATACCAGAGTAACAGTAAATCAGATATTCCCTCTGCCGTCTCTGTGCTTAATATTAATCAAAAATAACAAGGTCAGAAGAGAAAATCACTCACTGCTCTTGACTGAAGGGCTTAAATAAGAAACAGAACAAGTTTAATTCTTACAGCGAAGACCATGCTGTTTTATTTTACATTTAATTGTTCAATTTCCGTAGGTTGTTCGCTGAATACTTTAGACTTAAGCACTTAAAGCACTGTTTGAATTTTTTGTTTTTATTGTATTACTGACTGTTTATTATTTAGTAATTTTTGAGGCCTTTTTTGTTTCAAAAATGTAGATGTCATAGCACCCTTATTTACAGAAAATATGTTTGATATATATCGCTATCTTTAAATAATTAATTCATATAAGGTTTTGGTCATATGGCCAACTCATAATCGTTTTAAATAATAGTGATTACAATATTGGCCAAAATAATCGTGATTATGATTTTTGCCCTAATGTGATCGAATTAGTTTAAGACTCTTACCATGAGAGTGAGAGTGTCCTCCCTTCAAAAGACGAACAAATTTCTCGACCACCAGAAAGGCAACGATGCCAGCCAGCACCCACAGCCCCACCGACATCATGTGACCATGAGCTGCACCTGCCACAGAAACCAAGCTCTGACCGACTCTTCAGAAAAACAAAACATCTTCCAATAATGCTTGTATTCCATTTGGCCAAATTATAACTTCGGTTACAAAAACGTTCAGTGATTGAACAATAACCTACCATGTGAGTGACCATGTGACTCCTCACTTCCGTGTGAGTGACCATGTGACTCGCCGCTTCCGTGTGATTCGCCATGATGAGAATGAGGCTCTGTGTTGAGATGAAATCGAGGGGTGAAGGTTTGACTGGTTAGTACGGCAGATTTCAGAACTACATCTGCCTGCAACAGTAGCCGAGTCTTCTGACATGAGAACAGCTCTTCATATGAATAAGATCTACACTACCAAAACTAGACATGGATTTATACAGCTCATAAAACAATACACAATTCAGAAAACTTTGTTTTGTCTGGCCAGAGGAGAACGGCACACTATTTTCCTGTTTAATACTGTAAAGCTGCTTGGACACAATCTGCATTGTAAAAAGACTTCAGTTCAGACTTGAGTATGCTAATACATTTATTGCAGTATAGACGGCAAGGGAAACTACAGACCTACAGACTGACAGTGTGTTCTGTTCAGTGCGGGGTGAACTCATCGAGTCATGTGACAGGATGTGATGTCACGTGACCTCTACGGCGCGCTCACTCACCCAGCGCATGAGGGATGAGATGAAGGAAGGCGTCTCCCAGCAAACCTCCGGACGCGAAGCTCAGGAGAACTTTGAGCAGGTTCTGGTGCTTGTCCGTGTTCGACTGCACCGGGATGAGGAAGAGGATGAGGAAGGGAGCAGCGCTGATGAGCAGAGTCGCTCCGACCGCCTACAACCAGGACAGAGAGAGAGAAAACTCAGAGTCCTAAAGTCCTGTTTACAGCTGGAGCTCCACAGACCCCTGGAGGGTAGAGAAGGCACTGCAGAGCGTCAGAGGACTGACAAATAAAAACAACATTTCATGTGTTTCTAAATGTTCTGAATATTATTTTTCTGTGGTTAATGTAAGCCAGCGACAACGGTGTACCAGCTCTAATGCCATGGTGAAACTGTTCCGTCTTTGTCATACATCATATCCTGATATTTTGTGAGGAACTGCTGTGGGGCATGGACTCTTTTTGGTTTCTTTTTAGGTCTGCTGCTCTCTCTCCCTGTCAGTGTCCTCATCTGATGTCATGATTTTTAGTTTTTTTTTTAGCTGCAAGTCATGAACACATAACTTTACTCTACTTTGCCAACTTAAATGCCAGGTGAATAGGCAAACTAGCTTGAAAATTAAGTAGTGTTAGGATAACGTAATTCATGTTAGATATTTCCCAAAGCTCTGCACTCAGTCACATACGACAGCTGCACGATTCTGGATAAATGAGAATCATGATTTGTTTTGTCTCAAACAGAGATCACGATTCTCCCACAAAACAAAATAATGTGTGACAAAATATCACTGCTGCAGTCTATTTAAAAGTGTTTAATTTGAACGAATCATTAAACATTTAAATTCAAATGTATTTCTAATATATTTAGTTCATATGAAAATGATGAAAAAGTGGTTTGAATGAATGATTTAATGCCTCACTCGTTTCTTTACTGGATGAATCTCGATTCAATCACAAATACAGTTTTAAGTCACTTCTCTGCACCGAGTGGCCAAACAATGCAATCGACACGTTATTTGAAGCAACAGTTAACTTTCAAAAGGTCTATTTTGATCGCTACCATAAACATCAGTGTTTATATCTGAACTATTAACTTATGAAGGACTGTAATACAGGAATAATACTGTGTTTGTGAAGCTGTTACACAAACATGGTAACTTGTGTCAGCAGCTGAACACAGATATGAATGTCCCGGTAAGACTTTGTTAAAGGTTTATTAGACACGGGCGAAGCTCTAGTGACAATATATCAGTATTTATCAGATTACATGCACTTTTTTGGACTAAAAGCCCTAATATTAGGACGCTGTTCAGTGAGTGCAGCTAATAAACTGCAGCAGATCTGACTGAATATGAGCTTTTATTCTATTCACAGTTCGTCTAGAATATCAATGCGATCACGTCGAGTCCAGAGGATTAAGTTAACTCAACTCAATATTTTAACTCTCCACATCCACCAACCCGTTTAGCTTAGTTGTAAGCACCGTGTGTACTGTCCTCTTTTCAGAAATCAGACGGCGGGAGTAAAAAAGGTACGAGACCGAGCGGGATTTAGTTTTGCTGTCTATTTGTAGTCTCTTTTTAATGATAGATCAACGCATTTGTCAATCATCCCACTCGCTAGATGGGGAATGAACCCAGCGCTCTGATTGGTCGAAGTGCTCTTTCTTTGCTGTTGCTTGATTGGTTTGTGCTGCACAAAGGCGTCAGCAGGTTTTTGCGTAGTTTAAAGTGACAAATCCTACCTGCGTACTTTGAGGTCAAAATGCGTACAGGTTGGCAGGTCTGCAATCAGAACCAAAACAGATGTTTTTAGCAAGAACGAGCTGTAATGATGCAACTCTATTCTAGAAAAGGGGGCGGGGAGCAGCAGCTCATTTGCATTTAAAGAGACAGGCATGAAAAACAGTGTGTTTCTGCTTATACTCAAAATTGGCATTTTAAAAGGATATAATAAATGATCTGTGGGGTATTTTCAGCTGAAACTTCACAGACACATTCTGGGGACACCTGAGACTTATATTACATACTGTAAAAAGAGGCATAATAGGTCTCCTTTAAAGTCACAATATACGTTATATTCGTCAATATTTATATATATGAAGGAAAAAAATATATATATTATTCATGAACTGTTCCCATCTGGTGGAATGACCTGCCCAATTCAATCCGAGCAGCCGAATGCTTACCCATCTTCAAGAAACGGCTAAAAACTCATCTGTTCCATCTTTACTTGACCCTCTAACTCTAGCACTCTCTATTCTCATTTCATTTCATCTATGTCTTTTTATTAATAAATAAATAATAATTAATAATAATAATAATTATCTGTACTGCGTTAGGCTAACTGAGACTTGTAATAGCGCTTGCACGTTGTTGCTCTTTTGTTGGTTTTGATTGCTTCCTCATTTGTAAGTCGCTTTGGATAAAATTGAACTCGAGAATAAAAGTTAAAAAAAATAATGTAATGGCCATGAGAAGGATGCAATACTAATGCAATAATAGAATTAGCAAAGTTAAGGCATGACCATGGGACAGCGAAATGCTGATTTTGTATAGGCTTTATAGACAGATAAGTTGAGAGAGACTCTTGAAGAACCAGCATCACATCCTCTTGAACCACTGTTTGAAGAATTGATCTTCCAGAATCTGGCAGTATGTTTTGGGAGCTCATTTTAGTTCATCTCCTATCCTGAAAAGTCTGTCTTGCAGAATTGATTAACAATGAGCTCCTAAAACGTACTGCCAGATTGTGGGAGATCAATTCTTCAAACAGTGGCGCAAGAGGATGTGATGCTGGACCTTCAAGAGTCACTCTCAACTTATCTTCATGTATTTCACAACTCTTCAGCATGATATTCTTCCAAAAAGGCTATAACATACTTTGGTTCAGGCATGTGATCAGCTAGAGAAAATCTGACCACACCCCAGCACTTATTAAAAATATATATATTTGCACATTAAAAGATATCTGATATTGTAATAATACATACTATTGTCCTGTAAAAATTCAAAGCAGCACTTAATAGTCATGATAACAATAAGAAAGCACTATTATATTGACAACAATATAATATATTATAGTAAAGTATGTAATATATAGAATTGTTATTATTATTAAAGTACCTGCATTACAATTAATGAAATATCTTCTGCTCATCAAGGCTGAATTTATTTGATTAAAATAAAGTACAAAAAATATATATTACATATATAACAGCAATATTGTGAAATATAAGTTTTCAATTTTACTATATTATCAAATGTGATGTCATTCCTGTGATGCAAAGCAGAATGCTCTTCATCATTACTCCAGTCTTCAGTGTCACATGATCTTATAGAAATCATTACAATTCATTTGACTCTCAAGAAACCTTTCTGATTATTATCAATGTTAAACATTTTCCTGCTTTATATTTTGGGTGGAAATGGTTATTCACTTTATTTTTCAGGAGTTTTTGATAAAGTTTAATGAACAGCATTTATCAAACATATTAATTAAATTTGTTAATAATTTATTAAATAGAAATCATTTTAAATGTCTTCACTCACTTTTTATCACTTTCACGCATGAATGCAATTTTTATTTTCTCTCTCTTTTTTAAATCTTATACAAATGTTTGAGTCGCATCATTGCTTTCACACAAATATTAAGCAGCAACTGTTTTTAACATTGATAATCAGAAATGTTTCTTGAGCAGCAAATCAGCATATTAGAATGATTTCTGAAGATCATGTGACTGAAACTTCTCTTTGTAGAAAACAACAGATTTATAAACGTTTCTAATGACGAATGTTGCGTTCCTAAAAGCAAATTAAAGTGTCTCGCACCAATCGCAGCGCAGCTAGCACTAACAGTGAATGGAAACTAAACACAGCACTGTAACAGCAGACATGTAGCGCGTCAGACTACAGCCTGTTATATATTGACATCACAACCGTTGCAAATCTTATGACAGCACTAGCAATTTCAAACTCTCACGCCATTCATAAAAAAAAATCACCGGGTCGAGTAACACGTTTCAGCGCTGATTCTGGCGCTTCGAATCATTTGAACTGTCCTACAGATGGTGCCGCGAGCTCGTACAGCGTTCTCAGGATCATTCCGTCCATGATGTTTTAGAAAACAATCTTTTCGCAGTTTATTAAAGTAATAGTTCAAGGTCATTTGTGCGATTTCAATCATCATGCAGTAACCAACCACCCCCCCTCCAAAAACACTCGGATCTACACGAATCACATGGGTCGTCCCTCAGAGGTCGGAAAATATGGAAATCCGTATTTATACAGAAAAATCACATCCCTGTTTGGTTAAAGTTTGTCAGTGGTAGTGTAAAACAACACCCTTTTTACCTTGTCAAAAACAGCTCTGTTCAGGTGCATGTCCCTTTAAATGCTAATGAGGTCTGCTGACCCCGCCCCTCTCTTCTGTGGGGTGACGAGCCATTCATGAGACTGATCAATTGACATTGCCTGCTTAGAATACTATGAAATATGTGCCTTATTCTGTGCAAGAAGCCACATCATCTCAGAAGCATTTGTTTCAAACACCCAGCTGACGTTATGAAGTCAGTTTAGAGTAAAAACATGTTATTAAATGTGGTGCTTTCAGATGGAGCAGCATTTACAACAGCAAGATTTCTTCGATTGCATAGCTTGTCAGTGAACTACAGCTCTGTGTAGTAAATGCTGCTCCGCTTTACTACTAATCACAGAACCGGCTTTACTGATGAGATGTGCATGAGAATCGCATTTGATTAATCCTGCAGCCCTACGTTATGGAACATTATAACAACATTAGGGGAAAGTTCTACAAACAAAAAACTAACGTTCTGGGAACGTTAAGAAAAAGTTCCTGGCTAACCAAAAACCATAAGAATAACGTGTGGATGTCCTGGGAACCACAAATTGTTAACTGGGAATGTGATCATTTCAGACTACAATTTATAAACTATGAATTAACTAGTTTGCAAATGAGTTATAAGTACTTTATGACTGTATTGCGTATTAACATTTAGAATTCACATTGACAAAGAATTCACTGAATCTGTAGTTACTGACATACTGTGACAATCTCGTCCATCAGCGTGTTTTACCTGCATCCAGAGCTCCACCATGTTCCGCTTCCCTGCTTCCACATCTCTTTTCAGTCGCTCTGCTCCGTGTTTGTGTGAATGTCCGTGATCGTGTGCATGCCCGTGATCGTGTGCGTGATCGTGTGCGTGATCGTGTGCGTGACCGTGATCATGTGCATGTCCGTGATCATGTGCATGTCCGTGATCGTGTGCGTGATCGTGTGCATGATCGTGTGCGTGACCGTGATCATGTGCATGTCCGTGATCGTGTGCGTGACCGTGATCATGTGCATGTCCGTGATCGTGTGCGTGACCGTGATCATGTGCATGTTGCTCCTCTTCAGCATGGGGCAGGTTGGCTTCAGCGCTCCATTTGCTTGCCCCATGATGCATCCTGACCCCTTCGTGTGAGTGTCCGTGGCAGCCGCCGTCTCCGTGAGAGTGTCCGTGATGATGGTGCGAGTGAGCGAGCGTCTGCTGACATACTGCTATCCCAACAGCGATCAGAAACAGTGCTCTGATGAAGCGCCCCATTACTCCTGCACGCAAACACAATGAGCATCATCAGTGCCATAATGGATGCATGAGTGCACTGATTGAGTTCACACTTATCATGTCCATGCACTTTATCTTTATATATATCATGAACTGAGAAACCAAAATTCCCTTGATATTTTGAAATAAGAGGTCATTGTACTATAAAAACATCCTGTTTCAGAACACAAAAACTTTCGTTAGTCTAAAAACGGCTTATATTGAAGGCAGTCTGCCGAAAGAACAGTTTGTGGAATGTGCCACTCTGTGATGTAATACTGTGGATAAGCACCGCCTCCGCAGAAGATCAATGCCTGCTTCTACATCGCTGCTTGTTTAGCCCCGCCCACCGATTCTACGCCGCTGCCTGTTTAGCCTAGGGATGCATCGATCCAATACTCAGTATCGTATCGGCTCTGATTCTGGCATTTTCTGATCTGTATCGGTAAGACAAGACCGATCTAACTCCGATATTGTGTGTATACTATTCTGTATTATTGTTAAGCTCCACAAAAAGCACAAAAACATTATAAAGCACCATAAAGTTTTTGTGCACTATATTTCAAGTGTTCTGAAGCCGTTCCATATAGTTCAGCGTGAGGTATTGATGAGCAGTGTTGGTCATCTTACTTTAAAAAAGTAATTAGTTACAGTTACAAATTACTTCTCCCAAAAAGTAATTGAGTTAGTAACTCAGTTACCACACTGTAAAAGTAATTAGTTACTCAGCAAAGTAACTGTGGCGTTATTTTTTATGTTCTATAACGCTGTTACGTTCTATAACATCTTTAACGTTTATATTAACTGATTGAAGAATAAAAACACTATATACAGTATTTTAGAGCATTTGGTATTTATTTGAACTTAACAGATTGCAGCCTGCCATATGATGCATAGAAATAAAACCATATAGAAAATAAATATTGAAAATAAAATTCAAGTGCAAAATTAAGACACACAAATGTAAACAACAGAACACTATCCTACTCTTAAATATTCCATAAAGTAACAAAATTAAATATTGAAAATAAAATAATATTCACACACTTTGCATTCAAGTACAAAATCAAATACCCAAAAAAGTAAACTTGGGTAAAAAGAAACAAAGGAAAATTTGGCCTTTAAGTAGTGCAATTCTCTGTGCCTGTATACCATTGCACAATAAACAGAGCACTATCCAACTCGTAAATATTCAGTACAGTAACCAAAATTAAATATTGAAAATAATATTCAGCTATTCACACACTTTGCAATCAAGTGCAAAACTTGACTCAAAAAAAGACACAACTGTACAACTGTAAACTTGAGTAAAAAGAAACAAAGGAAGATCTGGCCATTAAGTAGTGCAATTATCTGTACCTGTATATTATTGCACAATAAACAGAGCACTATCTAACTCTCAATGTAGATTAACTAACTAATTAATGGGTTGATGTAAGGTGCTTCATTAGATTTGAGTTACTTGATGCAGACGTGGATAACGTTTTTTTCCCTGGGCATAGCGTGCATGTTACATACACATTCTTGCCTTTAATTTCCATGAGTGAGAAGTAGTGCCGGTACTTCCAGTTAGAAAACGCTACCTTTGAATTTCCCTGGCTCGTCGCCATTGTCGCGGTCTTGTGTGTTTAGTGGTAGTAAGAGCGTGCAATGAGAGAGCGTGAGCAGGGCATCCGCCCACCCAGCCAATCATCATCGCATTTGCAGCGGTGTCATCATCCCCACCACTGCTCTCTCCAGGCAGCTGATGTGTAGCCAAAGCCTGACACCTCCTCGCGCTTTATTCAACCAAATTGTAGTAACGCGCCACTTTACATTCTCAGTAACGATAACGGCGTTGCAACGATGGGAAAAGTAATTAATTAGATTACTCCGTTAATGAAAAAATAACGCCGTTAGTAACGCCGTTATACTTAAACGCCGTTACTCCCAACACTGTTGATGAGTATTTAAGTCAAGTTCACGTAAACTCCTCTCTCCGCTGTGGCTCTCTGTCGTCCTCTATTCAGCGTTCAAACTGCGTGTTGCATTCGTTTTGCAAGAGCACACAATAACTGAGATTTAAAACTGTTAAAAGAAAAGGCTCAATAAACTATCGCACAGCTTTAATAAACTACACCTCAATATATCTTCCCTTTGTGCGCGCTGTGACTCCGGTGTTGCTTCAATCGCATCATTCTGCACATGAGATGCTCATAAGCATTGTCCTGCTCTGGATTGGAGCCTGACCCTTTCATAGTATAATACAAAAGGGTATGCTAGTCCTACACTTATTAACTTATTTTCCCCCACTAGATAATGTTAATTCACTAAATTAGATTTTATAACATTGTGCACCCCTGACTTTTCTAGAGTATCTGAATTATCCACTAACCTATCTTATAACAGTATCTTTGGCATAGATTAAGATTTAAAAAAATTGTCATTTGTTATTTTTCATTAAAATGAAGTTGTCTATATTTAGCAGATTGTATTTAACACACAAAAAAGTGATGATCAGGTCAACACACAGAAGTATAGAAATTCTACATTGATTTAAAAAAAACTGTGCTGGTATCGGATTGGATCAGTATCTCTGATTATCGGTGTCGGATCGGTTCTGAAAAATGGTATCGTAGCATCCCTAGTTTAGCCCCGCCCACTGATGTGTAAATAAGGAGAGAACGAGCGGGAGAGGTGAACGCAGGTCTATGCAGAAACCAAATGATAAAGATGCTCTGAAGACAAGACGCTGTGCAGTGCCTAGCTGTGGAAAAACAATGTTTGCGTTGCCTTCCTTCTGATTTTTATCATGGATTCATTTAAAAAACAAGGTACAATTTGATGCAAGATTCTCAGAAAGTTTGGAACTAAAAGATGATGCTGTGTGAGTATATTGGATCTAGGGCTGGGCGATATGTAAAAAGTATCTTATCGATATTCATTGTGATATCCGATAATATCGTCTATCCAAGCCCTAACTCCACCATGCTCTGCCCAAACCAACATTGCTGACATGCACTATAAACACACACCATGTTCAATTTGGCCTTAATTATTGCCACATGAAAGTTTGATTTTAGTCTTATTACTGAGTTTGTGCTTAAACTAACAGAACACATTAGTCTTGCTAACTTGCTAATAATTTCCACTCTGTTCTAATGAAATTTGTGTTTGAAATGAATTTTATTTTGTGAGGATAACGGTTAAAATGATAAAATAATAGAATCCAATTTTAAGTTCATCATGGTGAAGTTGGATATTTTGGCAGTGATTCTAAAGGTCGTTGCACACTTAGTCCGACATTTTCGTATGCATTGTTTCATATTTGTAATCCTAAACATTCGTCACGCACAGAAGCCTTGCACACTAAGTCTGATGTGTATTAATTAGCCTAATCTTTAAAAAAAGAGGAAATATTGGGTCTAGAGATCGACCGATATATTGATTTACCGATATTTTCCCTATATTCAAGCATTTTACTATAAACGGCTATCGGTTTTGTAATATCGGATTCACAGATAAACGGCGCCATCTTGTGGGTGTTTTGAGAATTACGCGCAGGATCGCCATTGCAGCGCGTCTGAGGGGAGCATGACAACAACAACGGTGTGCACAGGTAAAGCATACTTACTTGATTTGCTATAGTTAGTAAACTTTATTTAACATAACAGCCATTAATGCACATATTAGATGCGGTACATAAATGCCTGAAATGTAGTTTATGCAGCTTGGCTCTAAGAAATAGAGACGAACTCAAGGAGTCACGTAAGATAGTCAGTCAAGTCCTGTCCCAAAAGATACAACTTTGCCTGAATTAAATCATATACAGCCATGAATGAGCACATGTTGAAAATAAAAGCACTGAATTTAATTCTCTCTGTTGTCTATAGAGAATGGGAATCTATGTCACTGTGCACAGCATTCTGGGTAGTCGCCGCCATGTTTAGGGGCACGCTAAGTAGCGTAAAATGACAACAAATACAAATCACCAGAGGAATAAACAGCTGTATTTACATTGGTATTTTTAAGAGCTGCTTGCAGTTACTTAGAATAAATGGAGTAATATTTGAATCCATAGCGTTCATTCGAGCACTCAGTCATGTGGCCAGGACACCACACATAAACAACATGATACGCACTCAGAAATCAGATGGTTTCATACCACACACAGGACCAAACTGCTTTCTCTTTTGCAATTTTTTATAACTAGGTGGCATTGATATATGAGCCAGACAAAATAAGCACACTATAGCTTGATCTCAGCCAGTAGATCATGTATTTCAGTGGTTCTCAATAACAGTCCTCTGCATATTTCATGTTTCTCTAATCACTTCAGACGTTTAGTGAACATCACAGGATATTCCACTATGATTCCAGTTCAAAATGAGCGTTTATGTTCCACATAAAGGGCATTAAAGTGTGCGAGACGTGAATTTAAGTTGTATTTATTTATTTACAGAGGTATATTATGCCACACTCCTCTGTCTGAAGACGCTGCAGGCAGTGGTGTAACGCTAATCAATGAATGAATGTTCTGAAGTGAAGTAAACTTTACCGGATATCCCCTGCTCAGGGAGTATGGAGCAATGAACACTGTACAAGTGTGAGTAACTGTTTTTATTACGCGATCTAGGGGTGTGTGATATATATCGTCTGCGATGATATCGTAATTGTTTGTTTTAACGATGTGTGATTTGACATTATGGAGTATTTTACAAAAACCATTCAAAAGACCTGCAGAGCGCACACTTCCATCACATGATGAAGTCTAGGCTAGTGTGTATTTAGTGTGTTCTTACGGCATGATTACAATACATTTACAATGAGCACAAATTCAAGACATGGGGGCAGAACATTTATACTTTTATACCACTTCATAAAGTTAATCAATTTCACAAGAAGAGTGCTGTTTTTCTCCAAAAATTACCATGATTACAAATCTGATATAGATATTTTACAACAGTTCAATAAACAAGAAGTTAATTAAGAGACTTATGTTTTAGACACCATATTATCTGTTTCTATTTTGCCAACAAAAATAATTCCAAACACAGCCACGGCACTGTTTTGTGTCTCTGAGCAACATGATTCGTTCCTGAATGAATCGACCGTTTAAATGATTCGATTCAGTCGCAATGACTCACTTATTAACAGTGACTTGCTGCCACCTACTGGCGGATTTAATTTCACATTTCAAGTATCTTTTATTATTTAAATCATTTCAAACGTTTTATGTTTAATATATCAACACATTATTTCTGCATGTGTAATTGCAGGTTAAATGCATTCATGTCCTGCATTAAACAGAGTAAACACATCTAAACACCTCTTCAGACGCAGCTTCTGTGTTTCCTCTGCATTGTGAAGATTCATTTTGTTGATACCAATTTAATTAGCTTGGTAACAGCCCAAATGTCTTATTATTCTAATTCACTGATTAAATGGAAGAATTTGACTCAAAAGATAATGGACACTTTTAGAAAAAATGGCTTTATAAAGGTAAAAGTGCCCATGAAATGTAAAAATGTATTTAAACTTACTGGAAAAGATTCATTTCTATCACTGCTGTGAACTGACCGGCACACAGAATATGAAGAATATTAAAAACTTCAGGAGTCAGCTGTCCACAGCAGTTATTAAGATCCCAGCACAGTAACACACGCAGCTAAATATCGTCTGATTATCGTTATCGATAAAATCCCAGAAAATATTGAGATATTATTTTTTGTCAATATCGCACACCCCTAACGTGATCATTATTGCTTCACCTGTTAAATAGAACATTTGATATGCATTGAGTTAATTATGTGCTTTTGATCTAAATCACAGCAGCTGTCAATCATACACCACTATTAGCCAATCACAGCAGCCAGCTGTCAATCATGCACCACTATTAGGGCTGCAACTAACGATTATTTTGATAATCGATTAGTTGGCCGATTATTCTTTCGATTAATCGGATTAAAAAATATTGACCAAAAAAAACACTATTCCACATTCTGCCCAATGTCCTTCAAACATACGTGACAACTGAATGCTATGAAAACATACAGTACTTAATTTATTAGACCACTTATCATAATAAAGAGAAAACATATTTTAGAAATTTGTCAAAAATTTGTTTAAATTTAAAAATGTTATTGTCATTTATTGGACATTATAATAAAAAATGGCCTCATAACAGCTTGCATTCTTGCTGGTATTGTTTATGTACTTTTTGACTGCAATTGGGTATCGCGAAAAAAAAAATACTCAAATAAAAAATACAAAAAAAAAATAAGTGCTCTGGTTTTCTTTCATAGATAACAGCAATAATGATATTATAGCATTAAAAATAGCCTACTACTGTTACTAAAGAGCTTACACATATTGGAGTACTAACCAGTACAGAAAGCCGAAAAATGATTTTGGTTATCACCAATACTGTTACTTTAGAGCAGCAGTGGCACAAACCTTACATAAACACATTGTTAAACTTACATAAATTTGTTAAGCATTGTAAAAATTGAATATAGTTTAAACCTCTATTAAAAATTAAAATAATAAAGATAATAATAAAGACGAATAAAAACACAAACTCAGTGTTAACCAACAGGTAAGAGTAATGTTCTGCAGGAACTACTTTGATCACAGTCACCTCGTCATTTCTTTATCCTGTAAAAGGCCGTTATGGAGCGTCTCATGTTTATATTCAGACAGACAATTACACGCTGTTATCCCTTTAAAGTTCCTACTCTCATAAAATATTTTAATTTATTTTAAACCTTAAATTAACTTTCAACAACAGATAATTCAGCACAGTGGATATGTTTGCGCTGAAAAGCCTATTAATTGTCTCCCTCTCTACTGTGTTCTGTCCGTCTGACGCGCGTGCGCGCGCCCGCCGCGCCGGCGCTCATTCGGTATTTTAAACTTAACACAGACTGTCAGAAATGGATATGCTCGCGTGAATTTGTGGCATTTATAGATAAGGATATGACCGTAAACTGAACGTTTTTGCGCTGAGGACGCACACGCATCTGTCAAAGCGCCTGACAGGGCAAGCCATTACTCTTATGCATTAACTTAAAGCTTAAAATAAAGAATTATCATGTTTTGGGCAGCTTGGATCACGTGCTTCTCCGGCAGAATCTCATTCTGTTTCCTCCACTATTTTTAGATGCATTTTGTGCATAGAAATGCATTATTCAGTGCCGTAATTTGACTAACCAGCTGAAGTTGGACGTGCACTGTGGGCAGACCCGATTAATCGATAATGAGAATCGTTGTCGATGATTTTCATAATCGATAATAATCGATTTTATCGATTAGTTGTTGCAGCCCTACACCATATTAGCCAATCACAGCAGCCAGCTGTCAATCATACACCACTATTAGCCAATCACAGCAGCTGTCAATCATGCACCACTATTAGCCAATCACAGCAGCTGTCAATCATGCACCACTATTAGCCAATCACAACAGCCAGCTGTCAATCATACACCACTATTAGCCAATCACAACAGCCAGCTGTCAATCATACACCACTATTAGCCAATCACAGCAGCCAGCTGTCAATCATACACCACTATTAGCCAATCACAACAGCTGTCAATCATACACCACTATTAGCCAATCACAGCAGCCCGCTGTCAATCATGCACCACTATTAACCAATCACAGCAGCCAGCTGTCAATCATGCACCACTATTAGCCAATCACAGCAGCCAGCTGTCAATCATACACCACTATTAGCCAATCACAACAGCTGTCAATCATACACCACTATTAGCCAATCACAACAGCTGTCAATCATGCACCACTATTAGCCAATCACAGCAGCCAGCTGTCAGTCATACACCACTATTAGCCAATCACAGCAGCCAGCTGTCAATCATACACCACTATTAGCCAATCACAACAGCTGTCAATCATACACCACTATTAGCCAATCACAGCAGCCAGCTGTCAATCATGCACCACTATTAGCCAATCACAGCAGCCAGCTGTCAATCATACACCACTATTAGCCAATCACAGCAGCCAGCTGTCAATCATACACCACTATTAGCCAATCACAGCAGCTGTCAATCATGCACCACTATTAGCCAATCACAACAGCCAGCTGTCAATCATACACCACTATTAGCCAATCACAGCAGCTGTCAATCATACACCACTATTAGCCAATCACAGCAGCCAGCTGTCAATCATACACCACTATTAGCCAATCACAGCAGCCTGGGGAAGTCGTGGCCTAATGGTTAGAGAGTCGGCCTTGTAATCCAAAGGTTGCGGGTTCGAGTCTCGGGCCGGCAGGGATTGTAGGTGGGGGGAGTGAATGTCCAGCGCTCTCTCCACCCTCAATACCACAACTGAGGTGCCCTTGAGCAAGACACTGAACCCCCAACTGCTCCCCGGGCGCCGCAGCATAAATGCTGCCCACTGCTCCGGGTGTGTGTTCACGGTGTGTGTGTGTTCACTGCTGTGTGTGTGTGTGTGTGTGTTCACTGCTGTGTGTGTGTGTGTGTTCACTGCTGTGTGTGTGCACGTTGGATGGGTTAAATGCAGAGCACGAATTCCGAGTATGGGTCACCATACTTGGCTGAATGTCACTTTACTTCACACTTCAGCTGTCGATCATACACCACTATTAGCCAATCACAGCAGCCAGCTGTCAATCATACACCACTATTAGCCAATCACAACAGCTGTCAATCATACACCACTATTAGCCAATCACAGCAGCCCGCTGTCAATCATGCACCACTATTAACCAATCACAGCAGCCAGCTGTCAATCATGCACCACTATTAGCCAATCACAGCAGCCAGCTGTCAATCATACACCACTATTAGCCAATCACAACAGCTGTCAATCATGCACCACTATTAGCCAATCACAGCAGCCAGCTGTCAGTCATACACCACTATTAGCCAATCACAGCAGCCAGCTGTCAATCATACACCACTATTAGCCAATCACAACAGCTGTCAATCATACACCACTATTAGCCAATCACAGCAGCCAGCTGTCAATCATGCACCACTATTAGCCAATCACAGCAGCCAGCTGTCAATCATGCACCACTATTAGCCAATCACAACAGCCAGCTGTCAATCATACACCACTATTAGCCAATCACAGCAGCTGTCAATCATACACCACTATTAGCCAATCACAGCAGCCAGCTGTCAATCATGCACCACTATTAGCCAATCACAGCAGCCAGCTGTCAATCATACACCACTATTAGCCAATCACAGCAGCCAGCTGTCAATCATACACCACTATTAGCCAATCACAGCAGCCAGCTGTCAATCATACACCACTAGCCAATCACAACAGCTGTCAATCATACACCACTATTAGCCAATCACAGCAGCCAGCTGTCAATCATACACCACTATTAGCCAATCACAGCAGCCAGCTGTCAATCATGCACCACTATTAGCCAATCACAACAGCCAGCTGTCAATCATACACCACTATTAGCCAATCACAACAGCCAGCTGTCAATCATACACCACTATTAGCCAATCACAACAGCCAGCTGTCAATCATGCACCACTATTAGCCAATCACAGCAGCTGTCAATCATACACCACTATTAGCCAATCACAGCAGCTGTCAATCATACACCACTATTAGCCAATCACAACAGCTGTCAATCATACACCACTATTAGCCAATCACAGCAGCCAGCTGTCAATCATGCACCACTATTAGCCAATCACAGCAGCCAGCTGTCAATCATGCACCACTATTAGCCAATCACAACAGCCAGCTGTCAATCATGCACCACTATTAGCCAATCACAACAGCCAGCTGTCAATCATACACCACTATTAGCCAATCACAACAGCCAGCTGTCAATCATACACCACTATTAGCCAATCACAGCAGCCAGCTGTCAATCATACACCACTATTAGCCAATCACAGCAGCCAGCTGTCAATCATACACCACTATTAGCCAATCACAGCAGCTGTCAATCATACACCACTATTAGCCAATCACAGCAGCTGTCAATCATACACCACTATTAGCCAATCACAACAGCCAGCTGTCAATCATACACCACTATTAGCCAATCACAGCAGCCAGCTGTCAATCATGCACCACTATTAGCCAATCACAGCAGCTGTCAATCATACACCACTATTAGCCAATCACAACAGCCAGCTGTCAATCATGCACCACTATTAGCCAATCACAGCAGGGGGCGTTTACTTCAGAGTCTACAATCCTCCACACCTATTCAAACAGAAAATAGACTTTTTTTGATATTACTTCTTAATTATGTTTTATGGTGTAAGAGTCTTCATGACAACACAAGTGGATCTCAGAGAACAATACAACAAATAAAAATAAAACACACAGAGGCAGTCCGTGACCCTTTAAGCATGATAACAGAAACATTCACGCAGAGAAGTGACATCAGAACAACATCCTGCTGTAAAGCGGACATGACGACAGCAGAGAGGCATCATCACACCATCAATGAAACGCATTTCCTTCAGATCAGTGATTACTGGAGACGGGTTATTAAGAGCAGTTCCCTCCCAAACAACGAGTTTAACCTGAAACCAGACGGACTTCCTAACAGCGTGTCTGCTCAGCTTCTGTTAAATCCAACGACAGAAGCTTACTTCAAGTCCAGCACTCTTAAATCCGGTCTAAAGCAGCGGTTTCTCAGAAGATGTCCGCATCTCTGCTAATACAGTAAACACACGGTCGTCGTGTAAATACCTGCTGCTGTGTAAACGCCTCACTGTGTCACAGCACGACTCCTGTAACGATGCAATCCGCCAAAAACCCCGAGAATCGCTTATTTTGCGCAGTCGGTAAGATACAGACCAGCAGATGCTGCTCGCTCTAACACCGACGTGGCGTTTAGTTCACGCACTGAAATCCCGCGAGACTTCAGATCTGTGCGTTCGAAAAGACGTAAACAAGGAAATAACGCGATATTACAGTCACACGTCAAGCCGGATGCAAAAGCTGTGCGTTAATTTTTTTTTATTTTTTTATTTTTATTTATTTTTTTATTAAACAAATAACATTCACAGGGGATACAGTCAAAGCACAATCAGAATACAAGATTAACTAAAATAAAAATTTATACATAAAATTATACATAAAAACTTCAAGAAACATTCAGGGGGTAATCCTTACAGCAAAGTAATTATTTTTTCCATCAATACAGTTGTTTTAACAGCTTTCTTGTTAAGTGATGAGCAGAGGGATTCATAAAATAATTTCAAATCAATACAAAAAATCCTAAAATTCGGGATACAATCAGTAACTTTAGATTTATGAAGATGGAACAGGCCACATAGAGTTAAGCATTTTAACATATCATCCAGCTCCTTTGATCCTGATTCCCACATCAAAAACAATACATTACTTATTTCAAAATTAAAGAGTTTGTTGTAAGCTGAAAAAACAAGCCAAGACATTTCTTTCCATAAATCCTGTGCATAATCGCATTCAAAAAATAAATGTGATATTGTTTCCAAATTAGAGTTACAGAATGTGCATTGTGACGAGATATCCAACTTAAATTTTGAAAGTAGAGAATTACAGGGATAGTACATATGAAGAATTTTATAGTGAAGTTCTTTTATCTTGTTAGGTAACAGAAACTTGTTAATACCAGCCCAAATTTTAATAGTAGAAAGAAAAGGGTAATTTAGTTTCCACTTATAAAATGCTTTAGGATTAGAACTAAATTTCTTAACAAGTGTTTTTCTAATCCAGAAATTGTTACATTTAATATTACAAAGCTCCAGACCTCCAATCAATTTTTTTGGGATTTCACATTTTAAAGAATAGTAACCATTTGTCCTAACCAAATGTAACAATTTGGGTGAAATGGAATTAATTACCCATTCAAACACTCCAGGTGAGATTTCCAACTCAAAGAGTTCTGAAAATTCTGAATAAGAATAGAAGTTACCATCCTCTTTTAACAAATCTAAAACAAAAATAACCCCTTTGTCAAACCAGTTTTTCATAAAAACAGATTTTTTTCCATGCAACACATTCTGATTATTCCATAGAATACATCTATGAGGAGAAAAATTGTGACAGAAGGCAAGCTTACAAGCGTCCAGAGCTTGCTTATGAAAATTAGAGAGCTTAACTGGGAGTTTATTGCAACTAAAATCGCAAGCTAATAAAAAATTTAGACCTCCGCATTTTTCAAAGATCAATTTAGGAATATAAAACCATAACAAATTAGGGTCAGCATTCAGGCAACGTTTAATACAACCAATTTTAAAAACTTGATTGAGAGTACTAAAGTCCAAAGCATTCACACCTCCCTCCAAAGTATTTCTAATCAGTGTCTTCCTTTTAACATATTCAGTTTTATTTTTCCACAAAAATTTAAATAACATAGAGTCAATAGATGAGCATGTTTTTCGGTCAACATATAAGGACAAAGCTGGATAAACAATCCTAGAAATACCTTCCGCTTTAGATATCAAAACACGACCATAAATGGTTAAGTTTCTTTGTAACCAACAATTGAAAATATTCTTAGATTTTTGTATCCGATGCGAGAAATTATCTGCAATTCTATCAGTCTGAGATTTACTAATTAAAATACCTAAATATCTTACAGAATTTTTGACCTCAAAGCTGTGCGTTAAATACTTAGGCCTGGTTTCTTCTTCTTCTTCTTCTTTCGGAGTTTTATGGCGGTTGGCAAACCAGCTAAATGGTGCATTTACCGCCACCAACTGGACAGGAGTGTGAAGCGTTAACCGAGTGAAGCAAAAGTCAACTAATTATATATAAAAAAAAAAGGTCTATCTATATACATAAACTATATTCTGTTAAGCAATTCTGTTTCTCTTAGATACCTCATTAGAGCACTATAAACCCTTGTCTCTTTCTGTGCGTTTTGAAATATGCTATTTACTGACAGTGTATTAATACCTATGTATCTTAATGATTCTATAAAGTTGATTCTTTCTCTGTTGTATTCTATGCAATGAATCAACACGTGTTCAACTGTTTCTGGCAAGCCACATTTATCACAATTCTCAGAAACTCTTTTTCCTATGATAAACAGTGAATAATTAAGGCATGTGTGCCCTATTCGAAGCCTAGATATTATGGCATCTTCTTTTCTGCTTCCGTATTTACTTCTCTCAACCCCAACTTTATTTTGAATTTTATACAGATGTCTACCTTTTGTCTCCTTGTCCCATTTCTGTTGCCACATTTTGTTTAGAGCAGATTTTATTATTGCTTTAACTTCAGTTTTGCTCAGTGATACATTAATATCTATTACATTACGTTTCAGAGATCTCTTTGCCATCTGATCAACCGTTTTGATCAGATGGCAAAGATTTGATCATTACCCTCTACCCCCACATGTGCTGGAACCCATAAAAATGAAATGTTTACTCCTATTCTGTATATTCTGTACAGATTTTGAAGTATTTCATACAAAATATCCTGCCTGGATGTAGACTTTCCACTGTTTATACTCATTAAAGCTGAATATGCATCTGAGCATATCACTACATCCATAGGATGAACGTCTTCCACCCACTGAAGTGCCATTAAAATACCAATCATTTCTGCGGTGTACACTGAAACATGATCTGTAATTCTTTTTTCAATACTATATTTAAAGTGAGGAATGAAAACTGCTGCCGCTGTATGTCCAGTATCTGGACTCTTAGATCCATCCGTGAATATTTGAATACTATTGTAATATTCTTGACTTAGATGCTGCTTCACAACTGTATCCTTTGTTATGATTATTTCTTTTTTTTTATCTTGTCTTGCAATGTTAGATCTACATCTGGTTTAGGGAAAAGCCATGGAGGTATTGATGGCATTACCTCTGTGGGACTAATATTTATATTATTTATTCCTATGTTCTGGGCTTCTTTTCCTACATTCCATCCAAAACTATTAATTTATCTTTTTCCATACTCCCAGCATTTTTCTAGGATCTTTTTCACTGGGTGATTCTCATCATGTCCCTTTAGTGTACACCAATATGACATTTTTAATTGTAGCCTCCTTACGTCCAGAGGCATCTCTGCCATTTCTACCTGCATTGCTGGGATAGGGGATGTTCTGAATGCCCCACTACTTATTCGTAATGCTTGCGACTGAATAACATTTATTTTCTTTAACTCGGATGCTGATGCTGAGCTATATACTATGCATCCATAATCTATTACTGGTCTGATCATTGCACAATAATAGGCCTGGTTTCACAGACGGGGCTTAGAGTAAATCAGGATTAGGCCATAGTTCAATCAGGACATTTAAGTAATTGTTATAAACTTTCTTAGAAAAAACATTTCTGCTGTGCATCTTGAGACAAAACAAAGGCACTGATATATTTTAAGATCAGTCAGTGCAAGTTTATTTCATCTGAAACAGCTCAGAATTACATTTTAGTGTAGGACTAGACTTAAATAAAGCATAAAAAACCCCACTAACCCCTGGTTTCACAGAGGAGGCTTAATAACATCTCACATAACATGTAAAGATAATAACAGCAAGAAATCAATAAAAATTACAGATACAGTAATAATAAAAAAACAACTGCTTAATAAACAACAAAAATGAAGAACTATATACAGAGGGGTATTGAAAACAAATCCATATCTCTGATTACAAAATAAATATAAGAGTCCTTAAAAAGGTTAACATTTCAAGGCTTTACAACGATCCATAGTGTTTTTGGCCTTAGCATTACTTACATTAGCATTACTTGCATTAGCATTACTTACATTAGCATTACTTGCATTAGCATTACTTACATTAGCATTACTTGCATTAGCATTACTAGCATTAGCATTACTCGCATTAGCATTACTTACATTAGCATTACTTACATTAGCATTACTCGCATTAGCATTACTCGCATTACTCGCATTAGCATTACTCGCATTAGCATTACTCGCATTAGCATTACTTACATTAGCATTACTCGCATTAGCATTACTCGCATTAGCATTACTTGCATTAGCATTACTTGCAATGCTTTAAAATACTGACTTACAATGCTAACACTTAAAATGCACAAAACTAGTTGTATTTTATGCCCATCGACATTTATGAATGTCATATTTCCCAAACATAAACAAATTAAGAACAAAAACAATTCTTCTCTAAAGGTTTATCATAAAATCAATATATTCCTGTCTTCTAATGTAATATCAATTCCAGAAATCTCCTTAAAGAAGACTTTAAATCACTCCAATCACATAAGCAACAAAAAGATGGTAAATACGTTCATCCTTCATACTACAAAACCATAGACTGTAAAAAAAATGGACGTAGTGTCCGTGACGTCACTCGTAGGTTTCTGAAGAGCGTTTTTGAAGCCGAAAGTGGGCGGAGCCGACCGCCGCCATCTTGGCAACGCGTCACCGCGCGTCACTCCCGGATGATCCAAAATGGGCAATGAGGCGGGACGTGGGCGGAACTGAGGTTGCTGAAACCACGCCCGCCTACCTCGTCGACATATTGGCGGTTGATTTTTGAACTTTTCCAGAGCTTTCCAGCTTACTCAAGGTAAATTAACCTGAAACTACACAACAAAACTTCAAATAACTATTTATCTGTTATTGATGTTATCAGGGCATTCACACATACACAAAAAAAATGGAGCCTAGACTTGGACGGTCTGTACAATTAACCGCACAACAAGCCATTTTATTAGATAATTTTAAGAAATAATAACGAAAAAAGCCATAGACTGTATAAAACAAAAGCAGAAACATGGCAGAGATGCCAAGTTCAGCGGCTGAGGTAACGTGACGGCTAACAGACAGCAGATAGAGACAGCAACGTCAATCAACCTGTCACTCAAGTGGCCACGCCCTTAATTATGCAGAAGTTTAAGGCTTAATATAATTTAAATGGATAAGTTATAAAAAAATTCACCCCCCTCACAGTTGTCACAAAGGGCAAAATTAGCTATATAGACCAAAATAAATTTTTGTACCAGGCTGTAAACATGTTTTTTTCTACTGTAAAGTTGGGCATTTTAACATGGAGAGTCAATGTGATTGACTCCCTTTTGGAGCCAGCCTCCAGCGGCTAGTCGATGAATTGCAGTTTTAATCACTTCCGTGTTGGTTTCACTAGAGGGAGCGGGAGGTTGCCGCTTGTACAAAACACACATTTTAAGTCGATGTCTTTCTTAACCTGATTTTCTGGATAAATTGAGTGAATAATTTGAACTGAAAGCTCAGGAATGTTATTGGTGATGTCCTGAGACAACGAAGCCTCCTCCACTCAATGTCTGGAAGCAGGAGTTAACCTGAAACCTAAAGGGCCTACAAATCTGTCTAAGAACATTATTGTTGCATTTTCTATCAATAATACTAACTCCATCTAAATCAATAGCTATATTCAAATCGACAACATCAGTAGCACGCAACAACTGAAGAAGACCAGAAGGTAAAGCACCAAGGACAACTGCATAGTCCTTTGCAGAAACTGGAAGTTTGTTTTTATCTAAACATTCTCCATAAGAGAGTAAACTATCGTCATGGAGAAGACACTGTGTCACCTGTAACATATTATTCTTAAACCAATGTTCAAATAAAAGTGTTTTATTCTCATATTTAATATCGTTATTATTCCAGATCAAACATCTGTGGGGAGAGAAATTGTGTTTGTACACCAGTAACCAGGATAACAGCTTGCCTATGAAGGTTAGAAAGCTTAATAAGGATTTTATTCATGTCAAAGTTACAATTGAGGAGAAATGTAATACTGCCAATTTGATCAAAAACTAAATTTGGGATATAATAACATGATTTGTTATTAGACTTGATACAATACTGAATCCATTTGAGGCTTCAAAGTCAATAGCATTTAAACCACCTTGATAATATAAATGACCTAATATATCTCTATTTAAGTAATGTGGTCTATACCTCCAAATAAAGTTCTACATTTTCTTATTAACTTGCCTGATAATTGGGGGAAGTCGTGGCCTAATGGTTAGAGAGTCATAATCGTAATCGAAAGGTTGCGGGTTCGAGTCCCCGGCCGGCAGGGATTGTAGGTGGGGGGAGTGAGTGTCCAGCGCTCTCTCCACCCTCAATACCATGACTGAGGTGCCCTTGAGCAAGGCACCGAACCCCCAACTGCTCCCCGGGCGCTGCAGCATGGCTGCCCACTGCTCCGGGTGTGTGTTCACGGTGTGTGTGTGTGTGTGTGTGTGCATTTGTTCACTACTCACTGCTGTGTGTGTGTGCACTTGGATGGGTTAAACGCAGAGCACCAATTTCGAGTATGGGTCACCATACTTGACAATACGTCACGACTTTACTTTACTTTACTTTTACTTTAATTGACTTTGGAGCATCCAACACATTGCTGTATAAGATCATATTGATAGCCCTTCAGCTTTTGATAGCAATATCCTCCCAGTCAAAGATAAATATTGAACTAACCAAGCGTTACATTTCTTTTGTACATTTGTTACATTTTGTATCAATTAGTGGACGATAATTTAAATATATTCTTTCCTTTTGATTTCTGCGAGCTGTGAACATTTTATTTCTTTATCAAATTGTAATGAATCTGGTCCATGACCTTCCGTCTGACTGCCACAAGAGGTCGCCTCTCCATCATATTGACTCACACCACACACCACACTGGACTACAGTTCCCATCATCCATTGCACTGATTGCACACTCACAGCTGAAGGCACTGATTACACATACACTGCTGAATCCATTCAGACACGATCGCCGAGTACTGTCTGCGTTTATCGCTCTCCAAGTGATAGCACTTTACGGAGCCAGTTTATTGTTGAGTTTTAGTCTAGTTTATCCTGTTTATTACCTGAGTCATTAGTGTCTTGATCCTAGCCTGTGTATCTCGTTTCTGTGTTATCTCCGCCTGCCCTGAAGTTTATAGCCTGCCTTGGGTTGCTCTCTCGTCTTGTCGTTTTGCCCCTGCCTGGACCATTGCTCGTGTACCTGGATTACCCCTCCTGTCAAGCCCTCTGGATATTGTTTGCCGATCGAAGACCACACCTGTTTACTTGAGTACTCATCTGTCTTGCCCTCTATATACCTGTTTGCCATTTATTCGACCCTGCCTGTGTTTTGACCATGTTTATTAATAAAAGCTTGCATGTGGATCAGCACACCTCACGTCTCGCCAGCTCCGTAAGGCAAATAAACAAATACCCTGAAATTTATTCTTTTTAACATGAAGACACAACACTTGCATAACTGATAAAAATAAGAAAGGAGCTGCAGGGTCTCGTTCTTTTACTCCTCTAGAAGTATCAAATCAAATTGTTCCAAAAGGCAGTTTAATAGAAGTATTACAATTACTATGACTGTGACTACAATTGACTATGGAGAGAGTGAGCAGCACCAAGTTCCTGTCCTGGGTGTGCACATCACAGAGGACCTCTCCTGGACTAAAAACACTGTAGCACTGGCCAAGAAAGCACAGCAGCGTCTCTACTTCCTCCGCAAACTGAGAAGAGCCAGAGCCCCGGCCCCCATCATGTGCACCTTCTACAGAGGCACCATCGAGAGCATCCTAACCAGCTGCATCACTGTGTGGTATGGCGCTTGCAACGCATCCTGCCGCAAGTCACTTCAACACATAGTGAGAGCAGCTGACAAGATCGTTGGTGTCTCTCTCCCCTCCCTCCAGGACATCTACAGCACCCGTTTCACCCGCAAAGCCCTCCGCATTGCAGGTGATCCCACCCACCCGACACACAGCTTCTTCAGTCTGCTGCCATCAGGGAGGAGACTGCGGAGTCTCCAGGCGAGGACCAGCAGACTGAAGGACAGCTTCATACATCAGGCTGTCAGGAAGCTGAACTCCCTCCCGTCCTTGCCCCCCTCCCCTCTTTTACCCCATGCAACACTGAACACTGATACTGCGACCCCCCCCCCAGGACCCTTCCACCCCCCCACACTTAAAAACTGTGACCAGCACCTGTCACTTGTGCAGCATTGGACTGATCACTACCTCATCCAGCATTGACTGCAAACTACCTCTTCGGATAGTCTGATAAAAAGACTGTTCTCCTGTCACTTTAACAGACTGATAAGCTCCTCTTGCACTATATATATACACTCTATACACATATATCTGCACAGTTTTGTTTTATTTAACTGGTTTGCACTCTATCTGCCATGTGCCTTATGCCACTTTATCTATCTCTTTCTTTATTTTTCTAAAATGTCCTCATTTGTATATCTGTATAGTTGTATGTACATTGTTTAAACTGTATTTATCTGTATTTGAACGTCTACTGTCAGTGTTTAATGTTAACTGTATGCACCAAGGGTCTGAGAGTAACGCAATTTCAGTTCTCTGTATGTATGTGCTGTACATGTGGAAGAATTGACAATAAAGCAGACTTGACTTGACTTGACTTGACTACTATAAATTGTACGAATTGCTTTGATGAAATGATTACCAAAGCCAAAAAAGCTTAAGAGTATCCATCAAAAACGAATGGTCTACAGAGTCAAAAGCTTTATAATAAATAACTTTCATCCCGAATTAAGAAATTATAATCAATTAGGTCCAAAACTATATTATTTCCAATATATCTGCCACGCATAAAACCAGATTGGCAGTCATCAATAATTTTATCTAAACAAAGTTTAAGCCTTAATATAGTCGATAACGATTTGGCATCTCTATTAATTAATGATATGGGCCTCCAATTTTCAATATTCAGGGGATCTTTACCTAACTGTGGAATATTAAACTTTGAGTCATTGTAGGCAGCATTTTCTCAGCCTCCAATATTTCCTGAAAAACACAGTTTTTATATTTCCTATAAGGAACACAGAGAGATCATCTTGAAAGGTTTTATAAAATTCAGCGGTTAGGCCGTCATTACCCGGTGATTTATTATTTTTCAATTGGCAATATTTTTATGTATTTCATCTGTTATTTCCTTATCACAATTTCATCAATTACTGTAGAGTTTATTTTAATATTATCCAAGAAAGACTGTGCATCTACAATACTGTTGTTATGATTGAGGCTCCTGTCACGCCCCCTCTGCACCACCAGAGGGAGCCATCCCCAGAGTACTAACCTCATTCAAACTCAGTTTCCCATCATCCCTCATACCTGGGCCTGATTGCCTTGCCACACCTGCACCTCATTCACACACACACATATAAGCAGCACACTTCCACACACACACACCGCAAAGTCTTGATTTGCCCTGGCTGTCATTTCCGAGCGTTTACTACCCGTGTTTACTTTGGTTGCTATCCCTGTCTGGCTCATCGACTCTTCTTCTCTGGTTGCCCCGACTTGGATTGTTACCTGGACTCTGATTGTAAGCTGCCTGCCCTGACTATTCTGCCTGTTTATCTGACTACGATTTCTGCCTATTCTACGTTGATTCTACTGCCGGTGATTTACCCTGTTCTGTCTGACTATTCTGAGAATAAAGAGCTGCAAATGGATCCCTCTCAGTCTGATGTTTCGCATCAGAAGACTTCGCCAAACAGCGATCCAGCAGCGCTTATGCAGCTGACCACCGAACTCTCGGCTCAAGCCTCGCAACTCGCGTTGCATCAACATCAGCTGCAGCGACTCACCACCCTCACTGAGGAGCTTGTTACAACCTTGCAAGGTTTGCACATAGTTCAACCACCAGTCGTCGTTAACCCTCCACCTGTTCCTAACAATCCTCCTGTCATGCAAACTTCTTCTGTCAGCCCAGGACTCGCCTTTCCCGA
Source organism: Barbus barbus (assembly GCF_936440315.1). Lineage (NCBI taxonomy): Eukaryota > Metazoa > Chordata > Actinopteri > Cypriniformes > Cyprinidae > Barbus > Barbus barbus. The sequence goes on from NC_136755.1 coordinate 897,091, forward strand.
GAAGTTCGGCGGGGATCCAACCAAATGCAAAGGTTTCTTATTACAGTGCTCACTCTTCGTCAATCAGCAACCTTCACTATACCCCACTGAGTCCAGCCGCATCGCTTTCGTATGCTCTCTGCTCACCGACAAAGCTCTGGAGTGGGCTACGGCAGTATGGAGGACCGATGGTTCAACCTTCCCCACTTTTGCTTCCTTCCTCCAACACTTCAAGGAGGTGTTCGAACATCCAGCTGAAGGAAGAGGTGCAGGAGAGCAGCTTTTGACACTATCGCAGGGAGGAAAGACTGCGGCAGAATATGCATTAAGATTTCGTACTCTGGCAGTGCAAACTACGATGGTGGAGGATACCCTGAAATTGCTGTTCCGAAAGGGTCTGAACATCGAGCTACAATCGGAGCTAGCCTGTCGGGATGAGGGGAAAGATCTTAACCAGTTCATTGAGCTTACGATCCACATCGATAACCTGATTCGCTCCAGTTGCACCACACGATCAGCACCACGCCTACCACCCAAAGTTCAAAGCCCCGTTGAACCCATGCAACTTGGATTCACTCACCTTACTCCTGAGGAGAGGCAACATCGCATGCAGAACCAACTCTGTCTGTACTGCGGTCGGGCAGGCCATGTGATAAACACCTGCCCCGTTCGGCCATCATCAGCTCAACGCTCGGTGAGTGACATTCCCCTCTCGCTCAGCCCAACTTCTAGTATTAAGCTTTCTGTCAGATTAACCACTCCGAGTCAAACAATTCAGACCATGGCACTTCTAGATTCAGGTGCCGCGGGAAATTTCATTGACAGTGAGTTTGTCAGGCAACATCACCTAAAACTAACCTCTTGTGATTCCTCCTTGGCAGTGGAGGCGCTAGACGGCCGTCCTCTGGGCAAAGGAAAAATTATCCGCCTCACCGAGCCCGTTCAACTACACATCGGCACCCTTCACTCAGAGAGGATTCGGTTCTATGTAATTCAATCACCCACTCACCCGTTGATTCTTGGCCTCCCCTGGCTTCGAACCCACGATCCACAAATATCCTGGAGAGATGGACAGATTACAGAATGGGGACCTACGTGTAAGGAACAATGTCTGTCTAGAGTAACCAAAAACCCCAACACAACCCCAGTCACAACAAATCACGCTAAAGACACACTTCATCTGCCCCCTGAATATGCCGACCTCGCAGAGGTTTTCAGCAAGAAGAAAGCTTCACAGCTCCCCACTCACCGCTCAGTCGATTGCGCGATCGATCTTCTGCCAGGCACCACTCCGCCCAAGGGAAGAATTTTCCCTCTATCACAACCAGAATCAGAGTCCATGAGAACCTATATTCAGGAGGAACTAGACAAGGGGTTCATCATAAAATCCACCTCTCCTGCATCCGCGGGTTTTTTCTTCGTTAAGAAGGACGGAGGGCTCAGACCATGCATTGGCTATCGAGGCTTGAATGATATCACGGTAAAGTTTCGCTACCCACTGCCTCGCTTGTCCCAGCAGCCCTCGAACAGTTGCGAAAGGCAAGATTCTACACCAAGCTAGACTTACGCAACGCCTATAATCTGGTCCGAATCCGTGAGGGAGATGAATGGAAAACAGCCTTCTCTACCACTAGTGGGCACTATGAGTATTTGGTTATGCCCTTCGGGCTCGCCAACAGTCCATCAGTCTTTCAAGCTTTCATGAACGACATCTTCCGCGACATGTTGGACAGATGGGTAATAGTTTACACTGACGACATCCTGATTTATTCCGACACTCAAGAGGAGCATACCCGACACGTCCGATCAGTTCTCGAGCGATTACTTCAACACCAGCTCTACGTAAAGGCAGAGAAATGTGAGTTCCACCAAACCAGCACCTCCTTCCTAGGATATGTAATCAGTCAAGACGGAGTGGCTATGGACGACAAGAAGGTTCGGGCGGTACTCGACTGGCCACAGCCTCAAACCGTAAAGGAATTACAACGTTTCCTGGGGTTTGCTAACTTCTAGCGACGCTTCATCAGAAACTTCAGTTCCGTCGCTTCTCCGCTCACCGCTATGACCAAACGCAACACATCACGTCTGAGCTGGACACCCGAGGCACTTCTCTCCTTTAACAAACTAAAGACTCGTTTCACCACAGCACCCATTCTGCGACATCCCGACCCAGAGCGCCAGTTCATCGTCGAGGTCGACGCCTCTAATACAGGGGTAGGGGCCATATTATCCCAGCGACAGAGTGAGTCCTCTAAAGTTTATCCTTGTGCTTTCTTTTCCCGCAAACTTTCTCATGCTGAAAGAAATTACGATGTGGGCAATCGTGAACTACTAGCCATAAAGTTAGCAATAGAGGAGTGGCGCCACTGGCTCGAGGGAGCCGCACACCCCTCTATCGTTCTCACAGACCACAAGAACCTAGAATACTTACGCTCAGCTAAACGTCTGAACCCCAGACAAGCCAGATGGGCACTGTTCTTCACACGATTCCACTTCACAGTGACTTACCGACCAGGTACCAAGAATACTAAGGCTGATGCACTTTCCCGTCAGATTGAGGTTAGCAACCACTCAGGCCCCTCCGAGAATATCATTCCCGAAAAGCTTCTGCTGGCTCCCGTTCAATGGGATATAATGACCGAAATCGCTCACGCCAATCAACAGACTCAACCTCCCCCAGAATGTCCTGCCAACCTAGAATTCGTTCCAGAACCTTTCCGTAAACCACTTCTCACTCAGGTTCACTCAAATCCCAGTTCAGTACCACTGAATCAGACTTTAGCACCTCTTTTTACTTTGAAATCATTCCGCGGTTAAATACAAACTTAAAACTGTAACAAGATATAGTTTAATAGCTATGAATCAAATCTGTATGTGTGTGGAAACAGTAACTGTAACTGATTACAATTACATTTATTTTGTAATTAAATTGTGTAGCTAGTTACTTCCCAACACTGCACTTCAGCGTAATAACAGTGATCAGATCCAGTCAGTTCAGCGTTGACTCAATTCAGCTCAATAACAGAGTCAATGTTGCAAAATTCATCAGTTATGAACCCCTTTGATTCAGCTATAAAGCAGAAGACAATAGTGTCAGTAATCAGCTCAGTTCAGGTTTTGTTCTCATCCACCATCAAATTGATGGTATTACTGAATATTAACATTAAACTGAATTTATTGAATTTAACATCTCAAATGTTTCTCCTATATGCTACCATATAATATAAATTAATAATCAAATTATTCAAGGATTAAGTCAGAAGACATAATTTAACCAAAAAAAGAGGCTCCAAGGTTGCTGTTGCTATTTCTGTAAATTGCTTTGGTTGACAGCCTCTAGTACACGACTACGACCAAAACATATATGATCTGCCTTATGCACATGAACTCTGTAGGGGCATTCTGTGTCAAATCAACCACATTTCAGAAACTTCCCCGGCTCAAATTTGTGATCTAGTCAAAATGTTTTTCTGAAGATAGATAGAGCAAAGTCAAAATATGAAATGTGTCACGTCTGTGTTGAGTTTCTGTTGTTGACCTAGTTTTTGCCTGTGTCTAAAGTTCATCGTCACCACCTGTTGTTTCATTAATTATCCCATTAGCCCCTGCGTTTATAGGTCCTGAGTTTTCCCATTTCAGTTGCCAGTCTATGCTACACGTTTTTGAGTGGACTGTTATTAAAGACTGTTATTTTGGATTATCTTTGTCTGATCTCATCTTCCTCCTTGAAGCTCCGTAACAAAATGTCACATATGGATATTTACTGAGTAATGCACTATTACTCAACTTTCACCTGAGATTTGGAGCCAAATTTCAGAGGGTAAAATGAGTTTAACATCATGATGTTATTTCTACACAGAGATCAGTAGGTCTATTTGTAAAATCGGTAGCCTTTGGCAATATGTTTGCATTATATGACAATGGTGATCATTCAAAAATGGGGAAAAAGCACTTTAAGTTCTGCAAAGTTTGCATTTCTGTAACACAAGAAGTATTAAAGATACCTTAATGCCCTTTTAGACTCTGGGTCTTAACAAACTTTCCCTTTGGCACCTTCAATTTTAAGGCCCTGTATGGAGATATTATTATTATTGCTTAAACACATTTGTCCACTCAGAAATAGCATTTTGAAAACTGTGAACACACCGGCTAAAACTGAAGCTCACTGGCCAAAATGACGAATTTTGTTTGCAAAATGCTCCAACACTCACAAAACATGCAACATAAAGCAAATACTTCCATCAAACACCACAACTTGTGGTCAAATTAATTTATTCTTTCAATCAATCATTACACAATGGACAACAAAATACAAAATACGGCTATCAGTAAGAAATCACACTGTTCAAACTCAGAGGTGCTGAATATAGTTAAAAAAACTAACAAAACAAGGGTGTGAAAAATGTGTGAAACAAATGAAAAACAAAAGACAAAGATGGCAGTGCGAACACATCGCGAGGCTCCGCGTCTTACCAGATTTTGGAAAATAGTGTTAATTTACCTGGTTATTTCATTCGTGTTCGCGCGATCCAGTTATGCGAACTACAGCTATAGTAAACAGTCACTTTTGGACATCAACAAACGGTGTTCCAACATAGTTTTAGATCATCCTTTCGACTTCAGCAAACTCCCACCGGAGCTACTGAGATCACCGCGGACAAGCGGATCACTCGTACCGCCCGGAAGTGCTCGGCGTCGGCGTCGAGACCGTAAACAAAGACGGGGAAAGCGTGGAGGGCTGCGTGCTAAGCTAAGGCTAAACCCACATCGACCAGCTCTGCCCAGTATCTTCCTTGCCAATGTACGGTCTCTGATGAACAAGATGGACGAACTAAAGATCTGGACCCTCACACAGAAACGGCTTATGGACTGTAATGTTATGTTCTTCACTGAAACATGGCTCTGCAAATATGTCCCAAACAGCATGGTGCATATGGATGGACGCTCTCTCTTCAGGGCTGACAGAGTAGCAGCAACCTCTGGTAAAAACAAGGGTGGTGGAGTATGCATTTATGTAAATAAATCATGGTGTAAAGACTCTGTCATTGTTGATACCTACTGCTCTGCTGATCTGGAGTTCCTGATTATCAAGTGCAGGCCATTCTATCTACCACGTGAGTTCACTTGCATTGTTGCTGCTGCAGTTTATGTACCCCCGGACGCTAATGCTAACGTGGCTATGAAAGAACTCTGTGCTGCTATTAGCAAATTACAAACCCTGCACCCGGATGGAGCCTTTATTGTTGCTGGGGACTTCAATCACTGCACTCTTAGATCTGTTCTCCCTAAATTTAACCAAAATGTCTCCTGCACTACAAGGGGACATAAAACATTGGACCACGTTTATACTAATGTGAGTGATGCCTACAAAGTCACACCCCTCCCCCACCTGGGTCAGTCTGATCACCTCTCTTTCTTCCTGCTCCCCAAGTATACCCCGGTCATCAAATGTGTGAAACCTACAACAAGGACTGTTAAAATCTGGCTGGAAGGCGCTAACTCCACTCTTCAACATCAATTCCAGCACACAGACTGGAGTGAGTTTGCTGCCCAGGCCACCACAAACTCTCAGATTAACATTGACACTTACATTTTTCAATCTGTCCCTGGCCCAAACAACTGTCCCCACTATCTTCAAAACCTCCACCATCGTACCAGTACCGAAACACTCCACTGCCTCGGTCCCTAACAACTTCCGTCCTGTTGCACTCACCCCCATCATTGCCAAGTGTTTTGAGAAACTGGTTGCATCCCACCTAAAATCCTGTCTCCCTGCTACACTAGACCCATTCCAATTTGCCTATCGCCACAATAGGTCAACAGAGGACGCCATCTCAACAGCACTTCACTCTGCCCTCACCCACCTGGACAGTCAAAACACACATGTGAGAATACTGTTCATAGATTTCAGTTCTACATTCAATACTGTAATCCCCTCCAAGCTGATCTCCAAGCTCAGCCAGCTTGGAATCAGCACACCCATCTGCAATTGGATTCTAGATTTTCTGACTAACAGACCTCAGTCCGTCAAGTTAGATAACCTCTCCTCCTCCATCATCACCCTGAACACCGGCGTGCCACAGGGCTGCGTACTGAGCCCTCTCCTGTACTCCCTCTTCACCCATGACTGTGTTCCTGTTTATGGCTCCAACACCATAATCAAATTTGCAGATGACACCACGGTGGTAGGTCTGATCAAGGATGACGATGAGTCAGCCTACAGGGATGAGGTGCAGCACCTGGCTGTGTGGTGTGCCACCAATAATCTACAACTAAACGCCCAGAAGACAAAGGAGATCATTGTGGACTTCAGGCGGACTAGGAGTCATGCACACACACCCATCTACATCAACGGAGCTGAAGTGGAGCGCGTGTCGAGTTTCAAGTTCCTTGGCGGTCCCATAACACCTCCACTCTGGTCAAAAAGGCACAGCAGTGCCTTTACTTCTTAAGGAGCCTTAAGAAAGTTCACCTGAATCCCAGGATCCTTGTGGAATTCTACCGCTGTACCATTGAGAGCATACTCACAAACTGCATCTCAGTATGGTACAGCAATTGCTCCGCATCTGACCGCAAAGCACTCCAGCGGGTGGTGAAAACTGCTCAACGGATCACCGGCACCCAGTTAACTTCCATTGAGAACATTTATTATAAGCGCTGTCTGGGCAGGGCAAGAAACATCATCAAGGATGCCTCTCACCCTAACCATGGACTTTTCACCCTCCTTCCATCCGGCAGGCGTTACAGGTGCCTACGCTCTCGCACTAGTAGGCTCAGGAAGAGCTTCTTCCCCGAGGCTGTGACACTTCTGAACGCTACACCACCAATCTAACCTGCACCTGCTTATTACTGCACTGGTCACAGTACTTTACACACATGCATTTGCACTACTCATATTTTGCACAGACTGCACATTGTTAAAGTTATTACACTATAAACGGTCTAAAGTTGTTACTGTACAAGCACAGTAAACTATTTCTATAAAATATTGCACTACTGCTATTTTGCATAGAATACATTGTTCTATCAATACTTGCACACACTCATCCAGCTGTATTCATTTATTACCACTGTTCTCACGTTTCTGCTGTTCATAATGTGTATATATAATCTGTAATCTATATAATCTACATTGCTCTGTTCATAATGTACATACAATCCCTACATTGCATTCCTATTTATATTCTGTATATACTCTGCTCAATACTGTATATAGCAATTCCACTGTACATTCTGTAAATCATATCTTCACTTACTCTGCACTTATATGTATATAAAACACTATATTCTTGCACTTCTGGTTAGATGCTAACTGCATTTCATTAGCTCTGTACTTGTACTCTGCATAAATGACAATAAAGTTTAATCTAATCTAATCTAATCTAAAAAGTGACAAGACATTTGCAAGAGAAGACTTCTGCTGTGGTAAGAAGGTGATGATGAAGATCAAGTGGATCTAGTTTCATTAAGCATGTCTTAGCAAATGAGAAAAACTGTAAATTGTGCACATTTTCAGTGGTCAAAAACCAAATGTGGGTCACTTTGCTTACTAATGATACTTGTTTTCTTTTACTTAAAGGGGTCATATGATGTGATTTCAAGTTTTCCTTTCCCTTTGGAGAGTTACAAGCTGTTTGTGCATAGATAAGATCCATAAAGTTGCAAAGACTGCAGTCTCAAACCAAAAGAGATAGATTTGCATAACACCGCCCACATGTTTACGCAAAGAAAGAAGGCGTAACTTTTATTCTTGTAGTATTGTTGTCGTGGAGATGCTGTGTGTTTCCAAATATGGTAAGGGGCGTAACATTTCCATCACACGTTTGAGGTATTCGGCCAATCAAAATGCACTGGATCGCTGGCCAATCAGAGCACACCGTGCTTTTCAGAACCATGAGCTTTGTAGAAATCGACGTGTTTCAGAAAGGCGGAGCATAGAGGAGCAACAATAATGTACAGTATGTGGAAAATAATGTGTTTTGAACCTTAAACCGTAAACACATTGCATTATACCAAATACACAAAATAATGTTCTTTTTAGCAACATCATATGACCCCTTTAACATTCCCTCTTCCACCGACACGGTTCATTCTCAGCTGTTCTCAGCCTCATCGGCCCCAGAGCCAAACGCTTCTGATGACTTTTGTAGTCAGTGACAGACACGTCCAATCAATCATCCTGCCATCCGTTCTGGCTGGTTTTTCAGAACGATCTTCTCCTTCAAGTTCAGAGCTCCTCTCCTCTGACCCCTGAGCCACAGACGGGAGACGCCATTGTCCTGATGCTAATCAGAGCGCCGATCAATTCGATCACAGCCATCTGCATACTGAGCATCTGCCCGGTCCCCCATGACCCTCAACCCGCTGGCCTCTCCTCGCCCTGCAGATGAGCGCTGGAGTTCATGGTGACCAGCCGTCTCAGAATCACACGCTCCTCTCTTCTTCAGGCCGCAAACCAGCCCAATAAATGCTCTTTAGTTTAATCTGAATACTCCTAAATGTTCTCCTGTGCTTCAGCCCTTATTCTTCTGTCAGTCTTTAAATACAGTGTCAAGGTTAAAGCAACACAGAAGAGATGTTAGCCATACTACAGCAAGAGGCTTTAAACAGCTTTTAACTAACAAGACTAGCAGGCCTGAGGAATCATTTAAACTTTATATGTTTTTGATAATCAAATACTCATGCTTAACAGTGAAAGTGCAGGTAAAATACTACATTACTACATTCTTTCCCTCATTAAAGAAAAAAAAAGAAAAAAAGTGGCTTTGTCGTTTTGTCTAATCTTTAAAATAATAATAATAAAAAAATGTAATCTGATTCCCATTAGAACATTTTACCCAACCTTCATTTGTATTGTATATCTGAACGGTTCTAGTCTAACAGCATGGACTTCTAAAGGATGTAAATGGTAATGTAAGTTTAGATATTTATTTTTATTTAGTTGTCCATGCCTGTGTGAAATGCATTTTTTAGGTATGCACATACCACTTAATTCACCTTAGACAGGTATTCACTGTGGTTATTATGCTATGTGCTAGACAATATTGTTTTTTTGTTTGTTAGTTTTTTCAGTCCAGTAACTTGAGTACTACCAAATAAATAAAAAACAAACAAAAAAACTTAGCGTCACAGCTATGGTGAACCGAAACGCACAAAGAAGACGATGAACACTGCAAATAGTCTTTAATAATCAACGATTGGGCAAATCCTGGAAACACGCGTATGGACCAAGTAGACCGGACAAGGGAACACAAGACTGAACACAACTTAAATACATTGGTAAATGAAGATAATTAACAAGACACACCTGAACCAAATGACAATCAGACATAGACGGAAAACTAGGTCAGCTGAGCACACGGGGGAAGACACTTAGTATTTTTGTCTTGTCAAAATGTCAAAAAAATATTGAATTAAGATTAAATTAAGTGCATTTTGCTAAAATGAAGTACAATGATCTACCAGTGGGGTAAGTAAAATACTCTTGCCTCACTGCACATTATGCTTGTCTTCATCGTCTCAGGTGCTGGAGTCTCTGATGAGCTGATGAGGTGTGTCTGATGGAGGAACACAGCTGGAAACCACTGACATTCACATCAACCATAATTCTTTGATGAACTGAAGAAATAGATCCTGCTTTTACGGGAATCAGTGTAAAGCGGCGGACGACGGAGGCGATGATTGAGACGTCACCGTCGAGGCTGCTCTGTGCATATCTGTCTTTAGTGTTAAGCATGTTTGTAGATTACCCACGATGCTTGCAGCTCTTTTGTCCGTGAGCGTCAGCTATGAATAGTGTTGCTGAAGATGCACAAAAGGTGTGACAGGGAGCGAGGCCGGCTGACCTGTAATCCTATTACTGCCACCCAGATCCAGCAGCGGACGCCAAACACACGTCTGAATCTACACAGACCAAAAATAACAAACCTTTCATTCTTATAGTGATATTTATCATCTTTCTTAGCCCAAAGTGATGAAAGCACAAACTACACAGTTAAGATTATGAAAGATGAAACATACATGGGTAACACTTTAGAATACTGTTCCATCATTAATGACACAAGAACACATGAGTAACGCAATATTAGCACTGTAGTGACTAACAAGAAACTCTGATGAAAGAATGAATTAGTAAGTAATAGTGCTTAGTCGAATGTGGTAGTTCACTATTAGTGTTACGGGGCGAACAAGACGTGAGACGTGCGGATCCATTTGCGAGGCTTTATTAAAAGGCGAGGTCACAAAACAAGCAAGGTTCATACAATTGCAAACAGGAACATCACAGGCAAGACAAAGAGTAATCCTAGGGCAGGTGTGGGTCGACGATCGGCAAACAATATCCAACAGGGCAAGGCAGAGAGATAATCCAGGTACACGAGCAGTAGATCAAGAGAGGTGTAAACAGAGTCCAAACGGCAAGGCAAAGGGTTAATCCAGGAAACACAGGCAAGAATCAAAACACAAAAGGCAAGGCTATGATAACTGAGTGGCTCCGTAGAGTAGCTATCGCTAGGAGAGTGATATACACTATACAATACTCGGCAGAGAGGAAGAGGAAGCCCATGGTTTAAGTAAGCTGTGTAATCAGTGCAATCAGTTGTGTGTCGTCAGTGCAATGGATTATGGGAATTGTTATAGTTGTAGTGTAATAGTTTGAGGTGAAGGGCAACAGTAGTGTGGTGTATAATTAATTCTAACGTAAAGGTCATGGTAACCCACTAGTAACGACTGAAGTCATTGTAAACTTTGAGGTTTTTGTAAGGTTTTGGTTAGTAATTAATTTTGCTAGATTTGGTAACACTTAAATCATTACTAGTGGGTTACCGTGATCTTCTCTTTAGAATACTGTCCAAATAATTAGTAGTTTCTTCAGAAGGATGTAGTAACACTTGTGTCACGAATCTGGTCCATGCTCTCCTGGTTTACCACCACCAGAGGTCACCCGTTCACCACATTGACTCTCACACTACACAGCATACTGGACTCCATTTCCCATTATGCATTGCACAGATCACAGCTGTCACCATTCACTCATCACACACACCTGATGCTCATTTCACAATCACTCACACTATTTAAGCCATGGACTTCCTCAGCATCAGGGCCGAGTATCGTTTGCATTTATCTCTCACCTAGCGATAGCACTTTACAGAGCCATTGTCTTAGCCTTAGTCTTGCCTTGTTTTCCTGCCGTGTCTGACCCTGCCTTTGTCTCCTGGATTTACCCCTTTGCCTTGCCGTTTGGACTGTGTTTGCACTATTGCTCTCATCTCTGGATTATTCTCTCTGCCTTGCCCCTTTGGATACTGTTCGTTGATCGTCGACCCACGCTTGCTCCACGGATTGCTGTGTCTTGCCCTTGCCATACCTGTTTGCCACTGTCTGACCCTGCCTGTTTCTGACCATGTTCTATAATAAAGCCTTGCATATGGATCCGCACGTCTCACGTCTCGTCAGCCCCGTAACAACTTGAGTCATTACTATCCAAAACCTCACATATATCTCAAAAGCTTTAAATGATGTCAGTCAATATTAGGGAGTTATGAAGCTTTTCTCTGTAAAAATAATCATGTATAATAATAATTTCTCTGCTTTTACTGATCCAAGTAGTTAGTATTTCCTTTAGAAGAATTTGATCATTCTTGAGTCATTACTAGTGGGTTACCATGATCTTCATTTTAGATTTAAGTATACATTATGCATAACTCACATTAATTATGAACCTGTATACAGTAGTTCTTCAGGATATATATATAAAAAATGAGTAGTTATTGATTGAACTACCAGTTTCAACTGAGTGCTAATACTTACTAAATCACTAATCAGAGTTTCTTGTTAGGTAATAGTAGTTACTAGAGTTGTGGACTAGAGTCGCATGACTCGAGACTTGACTCGGACTCCAGTCCCAAATTTGAGGACTTGTGACTTGACTCACATAATCAAAGAAGACTTACGACTCCACTTAGACTTCGACAACAATGACTTGAGACTTGACTTGACTTGAGCCCTGTGACTCGGCAAGTCTTTAAACCGTGTTCTCACCGGACGCGAGACCAAATAACATAGAATCCATTATAATCAGCCATGCAGTCTACACTGGATGCGGCACAACGCCACATATCCCTGACAGTAAACTAATGCTGCACTCTATTTATGACTATTTATGGCACAAAGTTCAAATGATTTGTAATGGTCGCGTCCAGTGTAGAAGGATTTAGCTGTTGCGGCGCATCCAGTGTAGACAGGGTTTTACCTTCTTAAAAACCAAGAAAACAGAGTTCTGATCAATGGCTGGTTATGTGTATGATCACACTATGATTAGCACAGTTTTTGGCTCTGAGCCAGAGAGGGACTCTTAAATGAGCGCTTGTTAGTGTAGCCTATTCTCCACATAATGTTTAGGATATGTTTTAGATATTTAAAATACACATACTCACTATAAATCACTTATAAGATGAAGAAGAAGAGGAAGAAGCCTAACTGTGATCATTATGAACTTGTTTAAAACACAAAATACATTTATTTACATAGGCTGTATTTGTGTCTGAATAACTATAGTTTTGCCGTGAATAATTTGCATGCCTCATTTCTTAAACCTGATATAGTGATATAGTGAGCGGAACAAAGATCATTATAACATTATTGCACTCGTCTTCTTGACAGCATGAAACACATCATGCAAAAATCCATTCACTGATGGTTTCTTATTTTTATTTAACATTTGTATATATTAGAACTGTTGTTATTTACTTTTCTGCTTCATCTCATGTTTTTTTTTTTTTTTTTTTTTACTTTTTTTTAATTAACATTCTGTATCAACATATCAGTTTAGGACTTGAAGTAGCCTGCCAGAAATGTTTTGTAGACCTACGTCAGTAGATGGCGATAAATCAGTGTCTGTATAACATATTAGCAAGTTATTAAATATTTGACTCATTTAATTCATTAAACCCACTGAAGCATTAACATACGAAAATATACTTCAAATAAATGATTCATTCACTTAACTAAGCCTATATTTGTTTACAAACATTGATTCATTACTCAATCAAACACCTCTAATTATTATATCTTGATAATGAGTTTTAATAACTTTACATTTACTGTAGTAATTTATACATAGACACTCGTTTGGGCAAATAGCACTAATGACTTGTTTGGGACTTGAAACGTAAAGTTGAGGACTTGCTTGCATTGACTTGAGACTTACTTGTGACATGCAAAACAATGACTTGGTCCCACCTCTGGTAGTGACTACAGTGTTAACAGTGCATTAGTGACTTGTTCCTGTGTAGTTATTCATTAACAAAGGATCAGTATTCTGAAGTGTTACCCATACATGTCATGTCTTAGGTCATGGTTATAAAGTACAGACGGTTTATTAGGGTATAATGAAACCTTTGTTACATCACTTGGCTGTCTAAGGTTTTAAAATGAAGAAATATATGTAAGATCTCTTTGGAGATCTCTTTGGACAAAATAAGCCTCCATTGAAACATATAATGCAACATTTTCAAAGCCTAAACAAAGCACCATCTAAAAAGAACAAAAAGCTAGATGTTATTTTCACATTCAAAGTAAATGCGCAGGCGTATTTTCTCAATATGTTTTTATTCACAAAGATCCAGTGTGTGTCATTATGTAATCAAATGTTGGAAGTTTAAATCCGTGACGTGTGAGAGCAGACAACATCGCCACACACACACACACACACACACACACACACACAGTACATCTCCCTCATTTTCTGCTCATTCTGATTAAAGTGCTATTGTCGTGGCGTTGGTCTGTGATTGATGTTTTAATGGAAATCTTCTCTCTGCGCTCGATCGTGCCGCTGCGGCTCTCACAGAGGTGGTCAGCGGGCCCCTTTCTTTCACACGGTGGCCCCTCGGTTCAATGTTAACGTCCAGCGGCTCCGCCTCCAGCTTTCACACCCTTTGCCGTCCAGCTGGCTGTGACCCCTGACCTCCTGACCCTCACTCCTGACCCCTGGACTCGTTCCCACGCCACACCGTTTTGTATGGCCATCGCTGCACCGTAACAGATGGAAATAACTTTATTCAGCGGAGAGGTGGACAATCTGCCCAAACGCCTCCGATCGTGTGATCTGACCAGTCTGCCAGTAACACACATCCACTTCTGTGACAAACCAATGATTAGAAGTTGGAGACTCAAACACAAATTTGACAGAATGGCTTATGTGTTGCTGCCTGAGAGGTGGACGATGTAACCAAAATATGTACCACAATATTAATCATTTTCAACAATAGTAAGGAATTCCAGAGCATTATAGTATTTCTGCACTGCAAAAAATATGTTCTGTCTTAGTATTTTTGTCTTGTTTTCTAAAAAACAACAAAAAAAAAACATCAAAATTTTGTTTGCTTAAAATAAGCAAAAATATTTGCCAATGGGGCAAGAAAAATAACCTTAATTCAAAGGCTAAACAAGATAATTTTTCTTGCCCCATTGACAAATATTTTTGCTGCTTTTAAGCAAAAACTAACAAACTTTTGATCATTTTTGTGCAGAATATAAATGTGATAAATCACACGAGGCCATTCTGAAGTGCGCATGCTGTCTAAAGCTAGAAACATACTCAAGAAGCAAGCTCTGTATTGATCAATATCTGGGTCAATATCACCGTAGGGGCCTTCTGCCTCCTGCACAGAAATAACTCATCTGCCATGATAACTTCACATAACAATGACGATGAAAGGGTGTGTTATATCAGGCTAAGTTTTTATATTCATAACAAAAGCAGTACTTGGCTCTTTAGATACATTTTCTAGATTTTTAGTTTGTTTGTTTGTTTTGTGTAAGAGTATGCGTGATATTTTGTTATGTCCCATGCACTGCTCATTAAATTTGAAAGAGAGTAGAATATAATCAGAAAATTAAAAAATTTTGTACTCCTCTTAATATTTTGTTAAATAATAATAATAATAAATTCCTCAATTTGAGTGTATTGATCATTTTAATTTGTGTTTCCTCAAGAAGAGTGTGTCCATGTTCTTGAATGGTTGTCCACCCTGTTATATTGGGGAATCCGCCCCTTTAAGAAAAGTCCATCCCCTTTAGTGACATCAGGGCAACAGATTTTGGCGGGAATTTCAACGACTGAGGTGAATAAACTGACAAATTTTCTTCGTATGAGTTTGCTTACCTGCTTTGCCAAAGCTTAACATGTCTACCCTGTCGGTATAAAATATGCCAGAAGTGATTAGAATACAGTATTTTCAAAATATGTAAGTTTAAATATACCAAATTCTCTTCAACAACCAGACTAAGTATTTAGCTAGTCACAGTTTGTTGTAAGCTAATATGCTAACTGAGGCTCAGAATGCCCATCCTGTCATCCTCTTCGACTCGATAGAGTGGACATAAACATGACAGGGTGGACAAAGCATTCAGTAATACTGCTATAACCTCAAATTAATGGGGGGTATATGAATGCGATTCAAGATGTATTTATATTATTTATTATTATTATATTATTATTTTTTCGAAGTTGAATAAATGTTTCATTGCCATATTTTGTCATGCTTTGTGTGTTCTCCTTTATGTGTCCACCCTGTCATCTTGTTATTTTACAAAAATATTTTAAATAATAATCATATCTATATAATCCAGTGTGTTCAATAGTGTGGGGGCAATAACATGCAAACAAAAAAAAAACTGCATCCAAACATCACAGTTTTCTCCAAATAAGAAAATAATATGTGAATTGTTTCTTTAAAAACACATGGTTTACATAAAATCTGTTATGTATTTATAATTTGAAAGAAACAAATAACCTTGTTTAGGAAAGGGACATCATACCTTTCAGAAAATTGAATTTGCATCTTGCAATCAAAATGTATTTAACAGTAATATATACCGTATGTATGTCCATGACAGGGTGGACATATCTTATGGTTTATGCTTCGAATAATGGCCCATAATACCAAAAAGTAGTATACTTCAAGTTTATTTTATTAAGTATACTTAAGTAAAGTACAAGTATATATTTAAGTATACTTCATGTAGTACGTATACAAATATCAGTGTACTAGTAGTATACTTGTAAGTGTACTATTTCAGTACTTCTTGGGACTCAATTGGCCCATGTTCTAGTATACTTTCAGTATAACAGTAGTAAACTTTGAGAACACAACTGGTTTACATCTATGTCTTTAGCTTGTACTGCAACTCTACTAAACGTGAACTTATAGGTATACTGATAGTTTACTAATTAAATACTTGTAGTAGCATTTTTAGTACAAGTTTTATTATTCCCACGGGACCCAACGCAAATCTCGCGGGAGCGGGCGGTTTGAACTTTGCTGCGGGCGGGAATGGGCGGCTAAAAAAAAACACTGCGGGATCGGGAGGTAGCCTAGCGACATGATGTCATTGTCAACAAAATCAAAGTACTTGAAGTCTAAAGAAACGCGCGGTAGCCTAAGCGTTTTAGATGTCCCTGATAGCCCAGGCTATATTCATCTTCCCTACCAGTGCGTCAGAATACATGCAGGTCAGGGAAAGAAACAAACACGAATCTCTTTAATAATAGCAATACAATACGTTTCTTTTTTTCCTGCGGGACGGGAGAAGACACAAAATCAATGCATCTCTATTATCGTGCGGGAATAAATTCTCAGAGTTTTGCGGGTGCGGGCGGGAGTGGACATGCATATTGCGGGAGCGGGTGGGAGTGTAACACACACGTTGCGGGAGCGGGCGGTAATGGTCAGAAATTCGGCGGGCGCGGGCGGGAGCGGGATGAAGAAAACAGTCCCGCGCAGGGCTCTAGAACAGAGTATCTGCTTGTAAACAAAAACATTTTATTCGAGCTTCTTGCATTCTTTTTTTAAATACTTGAATGTGGGTAAGTTTCATTAATAAAAAATAAAGAAATAAAAAAAATTTTTTGTGAAATTTTTATTTTATTTTATTTAAAGGAAAACTCAAGTACACAAAAAGAAAAAGACAAACAAAACACATACATGAATACAAAAACTACACATCAAAGAGAAGAAACAAAACATGCACCGAGTGGCTCCCGTGGACATAAACTGCAGTTTGGGGAAGCCGATACACAGAAGCGCCCCAAAGGAGACAGGCAAAGTCCATGCAGCAATTACAAATGGATCATCCGATGATCTGGGCTCTTCCAGGATGATCTGATTGTCTCCCAAATCCAATCAGAAAACGAAGTTCGTAAGTCACCACTGATATCCTTAGACCAGATAGTTGTTATGGGCAATGGTCTGCATGATTGTACGAGGAGAAAAGAGCAAACAACTAAAGCAGACACAACAGAATTATCAGTGGGGAGAATTACTTTTCACAAGGGATGTACAGGCAATTCTGTCAGCATTATCACCATTTCTGTCCAAAATGGATACATTCAAATCTCTTCAAACAGTTATCAAAACACCCCTAGTTCCATTGTCATTCCCAGCAAAAGAGACCTCACAATATTTACCATTGCATCCATGAACACCATTCTTCCACAAATGGGCCTCCTGGACCGAAGCAATGCTAACCCTCTTTCGCCGCAATAGTTCTAAAAAACTTGTACGTTTATGGGGGCCATTTAAACCATTGACATTACAACTTATTATATTAATTTCAGTCATTACTATCAAACAAATAAGTGAACAGAACAACTGAGAGAAAGTTATACCACTGCAAATCAATTAACTCAAGTCTGCCTTTAAAAACCCATTAACATAAAGAAAAATAAAACGTTTACAGACTGGGGTGAAAACCCTCCCCTGTCTTAATCAGTGACAGTAACATGACAGCCAGTACCATTCTTCAGAACACCGCCATCAGCCCTATTATAAGAGAACAGAATAACTTTGAATTCACACGAGTGATAAAGAGCTCAGGATTTGACACGCTTCATCCAGTGAGTGCATTAGTTTGGTCTCGCCGTGTTTCATGATGATCTTCAGAGTAGCTGGATACTGAAGAAAGGTCTGCAGACCTGCCTCTTTCAATTCCTTCCGTATTGCACTGAAGGAGCTCCACTTCTTTGCCGTCGTAGGAGAGAAGTCGGGGAAGAAGCACAACATCACACCGTCACCCGCTTTCACAGAACCGCGGCGTCTGCTTCATTTAGAATCAAATTCCTGTTGTTGTAGCGTAACAGTTTGAAGAGAAACACTCGGTTTGGAGTGATCCGTTGAAGCTCTGGAGTAAACTTGATGAGCGCGTTCGATCTCGATATCTCTGCCCGCAAGTGATGGGATCCAGATCGGCAGAGACCGTTTCAGAAAGCCGATCGGGTCATCCTTCTCGGCCCCTTCAGGTAGTCCCCGCAGGCGGGTATTACTGCGTCTGCTGCGGTCCTGTAGATCAGTCACCTGCTGCTCGAGGGCATCCAGACGCACAGTGTGTTCGCCGATCACTTTTTTCTGCTCTCTCTGTTTCCCGATTAAAAAGTCAACTTTAGAGCATATTGTCACGGCGAGAGTGAAGAAGGACTCAGATGCAGAGTGAGCAGGAGAAAACTTTTATTTTCACCACCAAAACACAAAATAACATAAACAATATATAACGGCGGCTTAAGGAAGCAGAGATTCCAGAGCTGGCCGGCAGCGTCTGCGGACCACACGGATCTCCGTGCTACGAGTCCTGCAGCACAAGGGAACAGAGAGTCAGAAATTGAGAAGTGAGATTCTCATAACACACAACACGAGTACAGACAAAACAATCTACTCACCACGAAGAACGGAAAAACAGGACTGGTTTTGTTTTCTTCTTAATTGGCGAGGATGATGGTGAAAGATAAGCGAGTTTCTGACTGTGTGACATCTCCAGACCAACGACAAACGAAAAAACTACACCAAATGTAAAAAAAGAAGACGAACAACAGTAAAAGACGGGTTATATACACTCTAATGTGCGACTTGGCTCATGAAAGCGTCACATGATCCACCCAAGAAATAAACAACATTTTGAACAAAAAGCTGAAAAATGACTATGAATTGGATTCAGAATGATAATCAAAACGTAGATGGAGTTGATCTACACCCCAAAGCTACCTCTTCATTTTATTCCATAAAATTACACAGTTTGATGCTGTATTATGTCTGATGATCGTGTTAGATTAGAATCTGTTGTTTCAGTTTTCAGTTCTTCACTTGTGTTTTTTTGGGGAAATTCTGTACAGAAGATGTCTACCATATAACAATGAAAACAGATTCTAGGAGCACAAGTAGCCTATAGCTCAAATATATTTAGACTTTTCCTCAGTATAAGTCAAGTATACTTAAATGTCATTTTAAGTATATTTCTTGGAAGTACATAAACGTACACTAAAAGTATACTTTCCTATTTTTAGTTTAAAAGAAGTATAATAATAGCACACTTGAATAAACTTCTTTTTCATAAGAGTATCTAAAAAATGTGTGGGAATTAAGCTAATATGTTTCTATAGTACTTGAGTGTTTACTATTTATGACATGAAATAAAGCAAATGGGAAATTAAGACCAAATTGTGTGATCATTGTGAGGATTGAAAGGCACGCTATGCTGATTGACCCTTATTGTAATATATTTACACAATATATTATTCTGTGTATTTTAAAAAAATGTATGATTTATTTAATATTATTGATCATTCATATATTATGAAATATATTTTCTTTCTTTGGTTGCTTCAAATGTGCATTCAGACAAGCATGAAGGATACGACAGACAGAGAGAAACGCTGGCGCTTGAGCTCATGATTGGCTCTCGCATCAGCGACTGAATCACGTCTAAATCAACATGAACGTCTAAGTCTAAACACTTTCTTGGTTTATGGCCCTTGAGGGCTGCTGCAGAAAAGCTTGCGCTGTCCAAACACACACGTCCAGCTTTTACAGAGATTTGCTGCCCTTTGACCCTCGTAGGTGAGAAGTACTGTACACAGCCCAGGCTTTGAGCGTAACTGACCGCTTTATTCTTCAGATTCTCCAAACCTGACAAACGCTCAGCTCTGCGTCTGTATCTCCATCGCTCGCTCTCCCTCGGCCGCTTCATTGTGTGGCTGGAGATTTTCTCCATTGAGCTCCAGTCTCTTAGGAAACCCCAGTCCTGCATAAAATGAGGGGCATAGAAGAAAAGGAGGTTAGGAGGGAGGAAGGGGGGAAAGAGGAGGGGAAACTCCAGAGAAGGGACACAAAATGTGAGGGACGCGTGAGGAGGGAACAGAGCTGGAGCGGAGCGGATCAGATCGGAGGAGAGGACAGCTTCAGCTCACTCCTAACAGGCCTTCTCTGAGGAATATCTCATCGCTCTTTACTGGACATTCTTCAGAGCGAGAGCGAGAGAGAGAGAGAGAGAGGGGTCAGCGGCTGACCGTCAGAGCTAGCAAGTGTGGGATCTGAATGAAAAATCTCTTCTGAAGCTCTTTATGCAGGGGAGTGTCTGAGAAGAAGTAGACTCTTCCTTTCACTGCAAGCATTTCTAAAAGATTTCGTTCAGATTGTTTCTGTTCTTTGGGTTTGATGTAAAGTCATCTCAAATAGCAGGAATTGTTTGTGTTTGTTATTAGCAGGTGGCGTCTGGAGACGTTTGCCGCATCTTCTGCACAGGTTTTGGGGGGAAATGAATAATGTGGGCATTTGTATCTGGAGTTGAGCAGGCACAGATCCCACACTGAAACAAAAACAAAAACGATTCATTGAATTTACTAAATTGTTCTAAGGTAAGTGGTTGCAATCAATTTTATTTTAGCTATACACAAATTTAGTTCACTAACTTTCAACATTTTTTTATTTTATTTAAATGTAGCTAAAATAAATTGTTTGCAACCACCTACCTTAAAAAAAACATTTAGTATCATTTTTTCAGTGTATGTGGGCCTGGTTATTAGTTTAGACAAATGCTGCCTCTAGTGATTCCACAAGAAAACACTTCTGGAGAATCTGAGCTTGATGGATGCATTCATTTTGACCAAATTGAACAGCTATAGATGCTGTGATGAAGCTCCATCATAAGTTGTTTAAGAAAGCGGCTCTTGACTGAGAGTCTGAGGAAATTAACTCTCTTTCCAGTGAGAAGAGAGGGACAAATCAATGCGTTTGGGTTTTCTGAAGCAGACTGGAGACTGGAGCATATGTACAGCCTGTGGAAGCCAGAGAAAGTGAATGGTTTGATGCATGTCAGGTCTTTTGTGGGGCTGTGTGAGTTATGTGTTAAGAGGCTGTCGTCGGCCGCTGCTATTATCTGAAGCTGTGTGCTTTGATCGCTTAGGCCATGAGGATCCTATTGTGACGCACAGCTGCCCGGAGAGCTGACCCTCTCACCGCTGACTATTGTGTCCGGCCTTCGCTCATTAAGAGCCCAACACAGCAGCAGCAGACTGCTGCTTCTCTTCTGCTCCTCTCTGCTCTCAGTTCATGTGTCTGGTCTGATATTGACCGTCTGGTGCTGATTGTCCAAACGCAATTCTTGTGCTCGTGTGAAGCAGGAGTTGTGGATGGACATCACGCTCCTGACCGTCCCTCTCGTCTCCAGCATGGACCATCTAAAGCACTGGTCTCAAACACAGCTCTGCACAGTTTAGCTCCAGCCCTAATCAAGCACACCTGATCCAGCTAATCAAGCTCTTCAGGATCTCTAGAAACGTTAGAAGCAGGTTTGAGTTGGAGCTGAACTCTGTAGAGCTGTGGTCCTCCAGGACCTGAGTTTGAGACCTCTGATCTAAGGGTTCATGGTCCTTCAAATCTCCAAAGGAGCATTTTGAGAAGAATTGAGCTCAGTTCTGGTGATTTGGTTCAGTTTGCTCTCCGGTCTTCAGATTATTCAGATATTAAGGTGACTTTGTCTCACATGTTTAGTTAGTTTTGGCATGCTTTGTTTGTAATGGTGACTGATGACCGGTGAGATTAAATGGGAAAAAAGTCACTTGTTCCTCAGTTGTTTCTCTTGAGACGTGCGTCCTAGATCAGTGGATCTTAACCAGGGCTTCAGGAGACACTAGGCCTCAAAATGACTTCAAATTAGGTTACACTTTATTTTGATAGTCCACTTTAGACATTCTACTAACAGTAAGTAAGTTTGCAACTACATGTCAACTAGCAGTTAATATAGTATTAGTAGACTGTCTGCTTAATATCTTCTAACACTTTATTTTGATGGATCCACTACATACTGAGTATGAGAAACTTTACAAATACATGCCAACTTATTCTACTAACCCTAAACCTACCCTACTGAGAGCTAGTAGACATGTAGTTACAAAGTTACTTCTAGTTAGTAGAATGTCTAAAGTGGACTATCAAAATAAAGTGTAACCTCAAATGAATTAAAATAAGACTAAGCAAGCTTTGAAATATGCTAAAACAACTGAAAAGCGTTTATTTATCAGGCAATGTTTCTTAGTTAAATTCACTCCCAAACTCAATTTTTTATATTAATTCTAATTATTTTAATCTATGTTTCACTTCTAATTTCTGTCAAATAAAATAAATAAAAACTCACACAAATGTTGTTTGATAATTACAATTTGAAGAGCTGGTGAATGCTGCTCTATAGAGTCTCTGAAGAGACAGCAACAATACTTCAAACTGTGCTCAGATGTGCCAAGAAACTAAATCTGATGTTCACTCAGTGCTGTGCTACTCATTTTCGCCCTTGTTTGTGTATTCTGTTTTAATTTGTCTCCAAACCAGATTTTGGGAAACCTCAAAGACAAAACTGATGATTAAATGAGCCATAACTAACTCAATTAAGTCTCCTACACAGTAAAAGAGCAACCTGCGGGCAGTTCTGATTTGCTTTGACTAAGTGTTTGACATTAGAGCGAGAAAAAGGATATTAACTGAAAGTGTTATATTTAAAGATGAAGTGAAAGGGTGTTGATATGAGCTGAAGCTCTGAAAACTGTTTCATCTCAACAGTCAACCGGGTGAAAATCTGAAATTCAAAAACAACTCAAATCAGGAGTATAGTGTGACAGTCTATCTGTGCAGATGGAACTGAAACAGCAGAAAGAAAGAAAGACGATCAAGAGAGAAGGGCATTAATATGCTAATGACCTGAGTGAATACACAACAGCTCAACCGACCAGACTAATCACTGCTGGACACACACTGAGGTTAATCCTGCTCTCACACACACGCTAATCCTCACTCATGAAGGTGCACACATTAGGCACACACTCACACACACACACACACACACACACACACACACTATAACACACACACACTCATTTCACCTTATGCTGTTTTCTGCCTTGATATTACACACATGGCACACCTAAAGAAAATGTATATAAAACATATTTTATGCATATTTATAATTGAATATACAATGTCATAGTATATTTGATATAGTTTATAAAGGTGCAGGTGCAGGTCTTGCACATGCTCTCGTTCAGAAAACACAAACACACAATATAACTAGCTCAAGAATCACAAAATGAACACAAAGCACACTGTGTGAACATTCAGTAGCAACACTGATGACACAGCAGTCAGAATCTCAGGACCATATGAACCGGAGCACAGCTGATATGTGTTTTGGAAAATGAATCCTGGTCGTGGGAGACAAAGAGGAAGAGGAGGAGAGAAGAAACATGAAGGGGATGAGGTCAAAGGTCTTTTGTTGCTGATGAAATATAAAGCGCTATAGTTGAGCATGTTCTTGTGCAGTAATGATCATCTACAGGGTTTTACACGACTTACACGTTACACTTGCAGGACATAAAGCAGTATTTCAGAGAGGACTCTCACTGTTCTCTGTAAATACTGCACCACTCAGAACTGTTGAACTGATCTGTAGACACGTACTTCTTACATGTATTTGTGCTGAACTGAGAGATGACTGGCTAGGGCAGGACAAGACTAGGAAACTGCTACAGTATAACAAATAACGAAACATAAAACAGTTTTTGCAAAATACTATGTAACACCAACCAATCATGGCTTTAGATCAGTAATCAAAGATCAAGTAGCCTAATACAGTTTCTCATTCACTTTGGTGCA
Source organism: Barbus barbus (assembly GCF_936440315.1). Taxonomy (NCBI): domain Eukaryota; kingdom Metazoa; phylum Chordata; class Actinopteri; order Cypriniformes; family Cyprinidae; genus Barbus; species Barbus barbus. The sequence goes on from NC_136755.1 coordinate 921,045, forward strand.
TTTCTCAGAAATATTTTGTACAAAGCACCACTCAATGGATTTTCTGCAAACGCCTGTAACTTACTCCAAATCTGTAGTTCATCTCTCAGAAGTAAGTATTTATGTCATATCAGTGGCATCAGAATGAAAAGTCCTCGTGCCATTGTTCACAAACTAGATGCTTATCGTGTTGTCAATATAACAGTTACACTTTCACTAGTGGTCTGGCAACAACACATTACAACATCGTTGTGATAAAGAAAAAGATATATAGGCACGAAGGCGGAAATAAAAAAGGAATCACCCATAATGCATAAGTTTGTGTTTGCATGCAGCCCTGTATGAGATATTTCACAGAACTGGCTCATCATTGACTGATCTGTATTCTCTTCATTCGTGAGAGTCAAGAGTCACCTGCACAACTCATGCCACATTTACAGAGATGTGTAGAAAATCTGCTTTATGACTAGATCAACCATTCTGCATTTAATGACTTACACCATGAACTAATGACCAGATGTTCTGAGGATAAGACTATAGCACAGAGAACTATAGAATACATCTTGAGCAACATGATATTAGCAACTAATAAACGGCAGATAAATGTACATAATAAACATCATTATTTTGGTACGTTCATGTAAAGTAGTTGAAAAGAAAGAGCAAGTGTTTCTATGATGTGAGATGATGATGTGGAGGATGAAGCAGCAGCTTTGAGAGCATCCTTCTGATCTGAGAGATGCACCACAGACACTGAGAAACACTGGATACAAACAATGCATTTCTTTTCTTTCTAAAACTATTCACAACCACAAATGCATCAAAAAACAAATACATCAAATAAATTGTTTGGTTTCAATCTTGCTTTCATGTTTACTGTGAATTTATCAGCATCTCTCGGCCAATTACTGTCAGTCTGGAACAGAAATGCAGTCAGGAGCTGCTGAAAGAAGATAGTTTTGAAGAACTGTGTGTATGATATATACCAGAAAACTATATCATGGCAAAGGTATTAGAAACGTCTGCTTTTCAGATGTGTTTGTGATCTTTTGAATGCAGCGCTTCATTTTCAAAGAGATGTGAGGCATTTTGTGTGCAATTCTTCGATTTCTGTGTAAAGTTTTGAAAAAAAGAGGCAAAGTTTTGAAAAAGTGTGTAAGCAGCTGAAAAAAAACTGTGCGAGCAACTCTGCACTTGGCCGCCAGGGGGCATCGGCCCGGAAGTGAGGGGTGACTCCGCAGACAACAACATCCGGTTTGAGGATGTTTGGATTTGGGACGTTTTCTGGCGTGTGCTGAGCAAGATGAGCAGCAGATGACAGTCTGAACCCGAGTGAGAGATGCTCTTCATTCAGTGGATCACTCTAACGATACTGTAGTATTAGCATGTGTTCAGGAGTAATTCTGCGCGCTTTTAAAACACGGTTTGCTGGAGAGAATGTTTATGGAGTAAAGGTTGTTTCATGAACTCCGTCCAGCGATATTTGTGCATGTTTACTTTCAAACAGGATCTCAGGTTGTGAATTTGAGTGTCTGATGAAGTGTGTGTGTGTGTGTGTGTGTGTGTGTGTGTGTGTGTGTGTGTGTGTGTGTGTGTGTGTGTGTGTGTGTGTGTGTGTGTGTGTGTGTGTGTGTGTGTGTGTGTGTGTGTGTGTGTGTGTGTGTGTGTGTGTGTGTGTGTGTGTGTGTGTGTGTGTGTGTTCTGTTTCAGTTCTCAGTGAGTCATGATGGCGAATCCAGTCAGTGTTCAAACCCTGAGTAAGACATGGGAGCTGAGTTTGTACGAGCTCCACCGAACACCACAGGTACACAGACTATAACACACACACACTATAACACACACAGACTATAACACACACACACACACACAGACTATAACACACACACACACAGACAGACTATAACACACACACACTATAACACACACACACACACACAGACAGACTATAACACACACACACACACTATAACACACACACACATTATAACACACACACACACACTATAACACACACACACATTATAACACACACACACACTATAACACACATTTGTCAATTCTGAGGAAAAAAGCAGAAGTGTTGGATATAAACTCATGATTCTGAGCCGAGGGGAAAAGAGAGATTGACCAGTTGATTTTTCTTATCAGAATTGTGAGATATAATCTCGGAATCGTGAGAATAAAGCCGTAATTTTGAAATATAAACTCAAAATGACCTTTTGTATTCTTTTATTCCATGGCTTCCATAGACTGCTACTTTATAACGGTCATTTTCTGCCGCCAGACAGGCTCCGCCCACAAAATAAAACCTCATTGCTGTCTGCAAACACTGGATTGGTGTATTAGACTGAAGTAGGTGTATCTGGGGGCTTTTTCATGAAACAATTTCTCCAAACAAGCCAGGCTTATTTAAGTTAGTCTGACATATTTAGACCCAAATCAACTGAAATAAGCCTGGCTTGTTTGGAGAACTTGTTCATGGGACAGTTTCTGCTGTGCTGTGTGACGCGTGTGGTTATGTGCGCTCTTGTTTCAGGAGGCCATCATGGACAGCACAGAGATCGCCGTGTCTCCCAGAAGCCTCCACAGCGAGCTGATGTGTCCCATCTGTCTGGACATGCTGAAGAACACCATGACCACCAAAGAGTGTCTGCATCGCTTCTGCTCCGAGTGCATCGTGACCGCTCTGCGCTCCGGGTGAGGCCTCAGATCCAGGGCTTCAGTCCTGTAGTCTCTCGAGACCTCTCTCGCTCAGCGCTACCTTCTCTCTCTCTGCTGCAGGAATAAAGAGTGTCCCACCTGCAGGAAGAAGCTGGTGTCCAAGCGCTCTCTGCGCGCCGACCCTAACTTCGACGCCCTGATCTCTAAGATGTACCCGAGCCGTGATGAGTACGAGGCGCATCAGGACAAGGTTCTGGAGCAGCTGAGCCGCCTGCACAACAGAGACGCCCTGAACAGCAGCATCGAGCAGGGGCTGCGCATGCAGGCCAGACACAGGTCAAACATCTTCATCTGTTTGTCCTGAAGGGGCTGATATTTCACTGCAAAAAAAAGATTTTCTGCCTTAGTATTTTTGTCTTGTTTTCTAGAATAAATATCTTCAAATTCTTTAGTCACACTAAAGAACAAGTAAAATGACTTATGATATTATGACTTGTTTTCTGAAAAAATGATCAAAATTGTGTTAGTTTTTGCTTAGAACAATTGGGTAAGAAAACATATCTTCTTTAGCCTTTGAGTTAAGAGGATTTTTCTTACCCCATTGGCAGATATTTTTACAAAAACTAACAAAATGTGGTTAATATTTTCAGAAAATAAGAAGAGAAAAGTCTTAAGTAAATGCATCCTGATTCAAGAATTTGTAGATATTTATACTAGAAAACCAGACAGAAATACAAAGGAATAAAATCATTTTTGCAGTGAATTCATTGACTCTAAGATGCACTTATGACGGTCAGGGTTTTTTGGTGACCGTTTTTCCCAGGTAAAAAAAAACTACACTTCCTTAATGCACTTAAAGTGCTGTACTTTTGCGCACTAATTTTGTACTTAATATACCAAAAATGATCCTTTCTGGGCTAAACTGTAAATCATTTGTGACTGCTTTGGCACAAAATGCATTCATTGACGGCATCTGTCTAATTACATGAATTCTTTTCTCACTTCGACACAAACGCAGCCAAAACTTGAAGCCAATGTGCGCACGTTTACATACTGTTTTCAAAACTGTTCAACTTCAGTTCAAAACCTAGCTGAATGAATCAGACGGAAATGTGCAACACTACTACAGCAAGATCATACAGAAATATGCTCTGAATGTAGAAACTCAAATACTATCAAAGCAGTTGCATGGAGCTGAACATCTTCACAAGTGTTAGTCTTTCACTTTCATTACCATCTGTACAAAAGCGGAAAACTTAGGAATCATTTTTTGCTGTAATGTAAATATGAAGCATGTGACGTACTGCAGTGAACTATAAACAGTAGACAGTATCATTCTTGTTTTGTGAAGACATTTTACAGAGGAAAACATCGTATAATGCTACCTGTTTTAAGTCGTTGTGTTATGAGTGATAAAGTGTGCTTGCTAGTGTTAAAAGAATGCATTATTTGAGGTGTTAATGAAGTGTTTTGAATGTGAAATGATCTGCTGTGTCGAGCTGAAAGATGTTTAGGTGAACTGTGTGAAGAGTTTTGAAAAAGTGACTTTAGTATTGAGAAATGTGTCCTTTAAGTGACTGTAAAAACTGTAAGACATGTATGTAAGCTCTCTCTTCAGAAGTGCAGCAGGTAAGAGCTCTGTGGTCAGTTCAGTGCTTCTGAAGTGGTCTTCTCTGTGGTCTGTGTCTCAGAGCTCAGCGTGTGCGTAAGCTGCATGCGGAGAGCGAGAATGCCACGCTCAGCGGCGGCGAGGACGACGTCTCGCACGACTCCGGCTGCGCCGCGGAGCCCGGCCCCAGCCACGCGAGGAGAGCGTCTGATGACTCCGGGGCCGAGGCTCCTGCTCCTGCTCCACAGCGCTCTGAGATCGAGCTCATATTCTGCCCACACCCCCTGCTGGTCAGCAGCCAACAGTACAGCCAGACACGGTACAGCAGGCCTTCCTTACACAAGCCAAGCCCCTAAAGGGGTGCTCGACTGCTTTTTTTCTAGGCTTGATTGTGTTTATGGGGTGCAGTAGGGGTGTAACGATTCACCACGAGCCGGTTGAAAATCGATTCAAATCAGTTGAGATGTCAAACAAATCACGATACAGTGGGAGTAGGAGTTTGTATGAATGTATCTCTGAGTGGAACTGACTGTCTTTAGAAACGTTTACGTGGTATTTTCTTTTCATCTTGCCTCTGAACGATGCATATTAATGTTCATAAGCGCAGCTCTGCTTTGTCTTCAATCTCATTTTGTTAAAAAAAATCGTGAGAAAATTGAATCATGAGTTGAGGGAATCGTAACATCCCTATTCTCCAGTAAATGTATCTAGATTTAAGAATCCTTGGACATGTTCCTCTGGAAAACAAGACAAATTACTGAGGTACAGTGAGGTCATTTCCACATTCTGGTGGTTGGAAGCAGAGCTATTCAAGCCTTAAGCTGTTTAGTTTTTTCTTTTGTAAAATAAATTCTGAAGTACTGCCAATCAGTTGGAAGTTGTATTTTTACTTGGAAGTGTTGCTAACACAAGACATTAGAAACCATATTGACGTATTGTTTTCTGTTTTTACTTGGTCTTAAAAAGGCCTTAAAGTCATGAAGTTACCTTCACAAACCCTGCATGAGCAAACTGTGACTGAGGCTGGTTCTTCAGTGCTGTAGGATGATAAATTGACAGCATAGAAATGCTGAAATACAAAGTTCTGGCATGAAACTCTTAATGGCACAGTCTGATAGATCTAACTCAGTATGACATAATGACATCATTACCACATGTCACCGCTGATTGGCTCTCTCCTGTATCAGTAGCCAATGAGCTCGCTGCTCAACATTACAATACTTAGCTAATGCTTATGGTAGCAGTTGCAGCGCACTCTAGAAACCCTCCACCTTCCCCAGCTCCGCCTGTATAGATCTGCTACGGGGTGATTGATGTGTGCTTTGGGGGTTTTCATGTTAAATCTGCAGCAGCAGTATTTCTTACATGCTCACAGCAGCATGTTGTGGATGTATTGGCAGTAGCAAGTCTCAGTACTTAGCAGCGTAGCAGATCTATTCCGCCAAGACCAAATACATTAACATTGTCATGTATATTATCATGCCAATCCCTCTGAGAGTTCACATTTGCCTACCCAGACTTCCACTTTACAGCCAGGATGAGATCTTTCCTTCAGAACATGTCAGTACCTGGTTTACACGCATCAGTCGCTCCTAAAGCTTTACAGATGGCAATGTACCTTTCTCCCTTCTACTCACAGATATGTCAAAACCACAGCCAAAGCCACGGTGGACCACCTGTCGAAGTACCTGGCTCTGCGCGTGGCTCTGGAGGAGGGTTCGAGCGACGCCCCGGAGGGAGCTCTGCGGCAAGTCAGCGAGAAGCAGTTCACCATCTACATCAGCACAGCGGCCGGACAGTTCACCGTGAGTCTAAGCGCTGCTACGGTCAGAGCAATCCCAGGCTGCCTTGCCCTGTCCTCATCCTCTCTGTCTTTCAGACACTGAACGGCTCGCTGACGCTGGAGCTGGTCAACCAGAAGTTCTGGAAGCTCTGCAAGCCTCTGGAGCTCTTCTACGCTCCTACAGACCAGAACCAGACGCCTCCGCTGCCACAGATGGACGATGAGAGCCTAGGAAAATCAGCTGTAGCCTAAAAGACTCTTTCTGTCCGGCTCTACTGAGGTCAGCACAGGTTCAGTCAGTCAGTAGCTCCTGCAGTAAAGCCCAGGTCGGCTTAAAGGGTTAGTTCACCCAAAAATGAAAATTCTGTCATTAATTACTCACCCTCATGTCGTTCCAAACCCGTAAGATCTTCGTTCATCTTCGGAACACAAATTAAGATATTTTTGATGCCTTCCGAGAGCTCTCTGATCCTGCATAGACAGCAATGCAACTGCCATGTTCCCAGACCCAGAAACATAGCAAGGACACCGGTAACAGTCCATGTGACATCAGGGTTCAACCGTAATTTAACGAAGCTACGAGAATACTTTTTGTGTGCAAAGAAAATTAAAATAACTTTATTCAACAATTCTTCTCCCCTGAGTTATTGTCTTCTGCAGTTTTGGAGAGTATCACACTGCATACGCACGCTTTACCCAAAACGGTGGAAGATGGTAACTCGAGGAGAAGAAGTGAATGAATTGTTGTTATTGTTTTCTTTGCGCACAAAAAGTATTCTCGTAGCTTCGTAAAATTACGGTTGAACCCCTGATGTCACATGGACTGTTACCGATGTCCTTGCTACGTATCTGGACCTGAGAACATTACAGTTGTGATGCTGTATATGGAGAGTCGGAGAGCTCTCGGATTGCATCAGAGATATCTTAATTTGTGTTACAAAGATGAACGAAGGTCTTACGGGTTTGGAACGACATGAGGGTGAGGAACTAATGACAGAATTTCAATCTTTGGGTGAATTATCCCTTTAACCTTACGTTTGTGTCAAATAAAAGCCAGTCCCAGTTCCCACACTTGAGAGCACAAGACGGTCCAGGCTCTGAATAATGCCTTGACACACACTACACCCACTCTCTCGCTAATACTGCACTGGAGTGGTGTCCCATCATGCATCATGTTCAGGGATATGCGTACCCTGAAATCATTGAGAGAAACTTTCCAGTCTAATTTGAATTAATTGTGTATTATAATTTGGTAGTAAAATGTAACGTATTTCAGAGATTTTGTAAAACAATTGTAACGGCTTTTTATCACTGTTAAATAGCACCACTGTTCAATTTCCTATTTCTCGGTTTATTTTAAAGAGTAAAGTGTTGAAAATCTAAATGTGTAAATAAATCAGTTTGTGTCCCATCGGGTCGTAGAAGTTCTTCACACATCTTCATGTAAACAGGGAGGTGGTCTGTATGGACTGCACCTGTGGGTTTTGGGACAGGCCCTAAACTCTGCAAGTCCTCTGCAGCTGTTATATTAGCTGTTATAATCTCAGCGTATACTAGTGAAATACCATGTGTGTACAGAGTCTATGGAAACATCTGCAAATTCTCAGTAGCAATCATGCTTTGTGTTGTTTTCTGTGCTTGTTGGTTTATAATGTATTTCATTTATTCGTTCGGTGATTTATATGCTTGTTTTCACCATCACTGGGCTTTTCTCCTGCCTCTTGGGTTGATAGAAGACAGCTAACCATGAACTACTGTTTAATTGGAAGTGACTACAATAATCATGAGACTAATTAATTATTTGAATCTATTGACAACCCTAATATTAAGGTCATAACTTCTGTTGTACGGGTTTGTCTAAAGGCTACCTCTGGTTAGAAATGAGTTACGGACGCCTTCATGAGAATGTTGTTTAGTTTTTTAAGGTGGTCACATTCATGAATCTGAATTGAATGGAAGCTTGTTTACACCATAAAAGAAAAAAGAAAAGGAATTGCAACTTTTCTTTTTAAATCCGTTGGTGTAAACAAGCTTCCATAGAACTGAAATGATCCAGAATTCAGGGTAATAACTGTATGTACTTGTTAAAATGGTCATTTTCATTGTTACTTTCCCAACTAGTTTTTGTACATATTCACCCACACCTTGAAAAACTGCCTTATTGCATCTTTTTCATTAATAAAGATGGACACATTTATACTGTACGAGACTGTTGAACTGGACACATGTGGAGTCTCGACTGATGATGCCCTCCGGTGAAAGAATCACTGCTGACTTCATTAAAAAAAGCTAAATGATAAAACGTAAAAAGAAGAAAGAAAAGCCACTTACATTGGTTCGCAATAAAAAATACCACCATAGGAAATGAATGGGGAATAGGCAAAAATATGAAAATGCAGAGATGTTTTTGTTTATAATCTACCAATTAGCCACAATGCAGACAAAAGTGCACAACAATGAAGGGGTGACTTTTTTTTTTTGCCTGAAAACACTGCTCAGTAACTGCTCAATACACCGCACTATATATATAATATAATATATATATACAGTTGTGTTCAAAATAATAGCCTGTTTAAAAAAGCGGGTAAAGCTCAAAATCCGTATAACTTTTACTTCATTACACACAAATGCATTGGGAACATTGCACATTCTATTCTAAATAGAAAATAAATATTTAGCAAATTTATTACTTTACAGAAAGTGAAGGAAAAGGAATAAGCTATTCCAACAATGACCAGTGCCTGCATTTTTCTTTATAAAGTCAAACGTTCTGTATAAACAGTGAATAGCTTTCTTGTGAGTGACTGAACTAATATTTAGTTGTATAGCCACGCTTTCTGAGAACTGCTTTAGATCTGTGTTGCATGGAACAGCTATTCCAGGAACATTGCACCACAATCCCTCTGCATTTCTTGGTTTTGCCTCAGAAACAGCATTTCTGATGTCACCCCACAGGTTTTCTGTTGGATCAAGGTCTGGAGATTGGGCTGGTCGCTCCATAACGTTAATCTTGTTGGTCTTGAACCAAGACGCTGTTCTCTTACTGGTTGTTTGGGTCGTTGTCTTGTCGAAACACCCATTTCCAGGGCATTTCCTCTTCAGCATAAGGCAACATGACCTCTTTAAGTATTTTAATTTCAATTCAAGTTTATTTGTATAGTGCTTTTCACGATACAAATCGTTGCAAAGCAGCTTTACAGAAAATGTGAAGTTTCTACATATTTAGGAGTAAATGTAGTTACTACTTCCAGCCACTCATTCTAACATTAATGAACTCCACGATCCCTGGAAAGCCATAAATAGGCCCAAAACGTAGTATGAGAAACATGCCCCTATCATGATGCTTGCGCAGCATGCTTCAGTGTCTTCTGTGGCTTGAAGTCAGTGTTTGGGGGTCTTCTCACAAACTGTCTGCGGCCCCTAGACCCAAACAGAACAATCTGGCTTCATCAGTACACAAAGTATTGCACCATTTCTCTTTAGGCCAGTCAGTGTGTTCTTTGGCAAATTTGAACCTCTTCATTGGGGCTTTGCGGGGCTTCTTGCCGATAGCTTGGCTTCACATAGGCGTCAGCTAACTTTCTCTGATCACCCTGGAGCTGATCTTTGCCATTTTGGCTATATCTCGATCCATTCGAATGGTAGTTTTCCGTTTTCTTCCACATTTGATCTCATTTTATCTGAGCAGCCAATCATTTTCTGCACTTCTTTTTGTTTTCCCCTCTAATCAACTTTTTAATCAAAGTACGCTATTCTTTTGAACAATGTCTGGAACGACCGATTTTACTCAGATTTTTAGAGAGAAAGGCACAGTACATTTGCTGCCTTCGTCTTTAAATAAGGGCCACTCGTTTGACAGGTTTCACACAGAATGATTCACCTCTCGAATTAAACTCCACGCTGCTATTATTTTGAACCCACCCGTTTCTGAACGACTCCGTTACACAGAATCAACAGCATGCACCCCAGGTTAGTGATGTTGGCCTGTTATTTTGAACACTTCTGTAATAATGTCTATACAAGTATCTAATGGTATTACAGATGACTTTTTCCCCACAAGGTGAAACAAATCTGCCTCAATTCCATGGATTTTAAATAGTTTTGCTCCATTTTAAACTTACAAGTTGCATTATATAACATTTTTATATTTTTTACATTTAATACAGAAAAATAGTCCATTTAAAAAATAAAAATGAAATGAAATAGATATTCACTTCACAAAAGTGTGACTCCCAAATGAACAATCCCTTCTCAGTGTCTTATAACGGACCAGTATCCAATCATCTGAGGTTCCTCATCTTAATGGAGAATTAATAGATTACAGCTATACTGATTAGTGTTGTCACGATACTGGAATTTCTAACTTCGATACGATACCTTGAAAAATATTGATACTCGATACCATTTTCGATACCACGGAGAAAAAAACTGCCACAATATTAAGGGGGTATTTTTTTAATTTAAAGATAAATGTAACAAGTCGAGAACATGCGGTATATTTTACATGAACAAAAAAATGTCTTGAGGTACTGCATTTGTTGATTTATTTATTAATCTTGTATTAATCTTAGTTAAATGTTAATTGAAACTAACGTTTACTAAAACATGTACTAATTAAAATCCAAAGTTCTATTTGTTGATATTCTCATTTGCTTCATAACCAAAATATTTCCAGATATAGGGCCCTATGAAATCCCTTTTATTTTTCCCCAAATTCCGTTTTATTTTTTTCTACATTCAATTTTTAATTTTTCTGGATTCTGTTTTTTCCCGTTTGAATTTTTTATTTTTTTTAATGGTCAAATTAAATGCTATTAATCTAAAAGCATGTCTAATTCATTAAAATCATACAATTGAACATTTAATTTATTAAAAGTGTAACAAAAAAGCCGTATGAAATGTTTTATTTTTACCAAATTCTGTGTTTTAGCATGTCTATTATTTGAATGCATACAAACAATTTTTATTTATTCTTAAGTAGCCTTATGAAATGTGTTTTCCCCCTCAGAAATTCTGTGTTGTGTATTTAAATTTTACTGGATATCAGATGAAGGCATAAAACAATTTTAATTCATTTATATTTGAATTCATTTTGGCAAATGAAGGGGATTTACTATTAAAATTAAAATATTTTGTGATTATTTCTTTAAAAAAAATTAACAGTAGTAGTAAGTAGTAGTATTATGTACATTCTACTAAATAATAGTAATATAGCCCATTTCTGGCACTCGGTCTTTAATAGGCTGTTAAACTGAACTTTTATTTTGACGGGTTGTCGTGAATACTTCTAAAGTTCTGTGTGTGTATGATATGATGCTAGTTTTACTCAAATTAAATGGTAAAATGCTCGTAAAGTGCCTTTCAGATCAGTTCTGGAGATATTGTTGATGTATTTATGTCCTCATTGAGACGGCAGACGCTGAAATCACCGCGAGCGCCACATTAGTAAACAAAACCGCACGTGCAGCACATTCACACAGAGACGCGCAGAACATGCAGGATTCATATTTAAATCCACTTTTGCAGCTTAATATTTACAGATACTAGTCCATATCGCTTTTTGATTTAAGTGTAATGACCTACTTTTGATTAATTCATACAAACTCCGTGACATTCCGCGTTAAACTGTAAATTCCGTGTTTATGACTGGATTCCGTGGCGTTCTCTGCATCGCGGAGATCATAGATCCCTACAGATAGCGCTCCTGCTGTGTTCTTTAACAACCAGAGCAGTCATCTTTCTATTCACGAGTGCGGTCACGTGTGGTGCTTGTCCACGCGCCTTTGGAGAGAAGTGAAAGTGACAGCTCGGCTAGTATCGGTGTATCCATACTTCGGGAAATTAATATTGGTACCGTTCAGATATTTCAGTATCGATATTTATCGAAATATCCATATTTTTGACAACACTAATACTGATAACCCAGACGTCATCAACACTTTATTGAAAGCGGAGAGGATCAGTAAAGATGGAGAGCAGGACACAGATTGACTAAACAGCTGTCTTTTATTGAAGGTTTACTTCTTCTTGGACACTCCCACAGTACGGCCGCGGCGACCGGTGGTCTTGGTGTGCTGACCGCGCACACGCAGACTGGAGGAGAGAAGAGACCAGAGTCAATCAAACACCAGAAGCTCAAGCCGTCAGAGATCATCTCCTGTGAGGACCTGATCTACAGGAGCTCATTATCTGAGTGTGCAGCAGGAAACTCACCCCCAGAAGTGACGCAGGCCACGGTGAGCTCTGATCTTCTTCAGACGCTCCAGATCTTCTCTCAGTTTGTTGTCCAGACCGTTAGCGAGGACCTGCGGAAAACCACCACATCAACACTCATGTCCTGCACACCGAACGGCCTTCAAAACCACTGCGCTCCAGCACCAACGCTCCTGGGGTCTCGCTCAAACGCTGCGTACGCACAAAATGGGCCACACACATCGCGATTTATAAAAAATAAACTTTGCGTAAATACGTACAGACATTCTAGACCATGTGTACAAACTCTTTCCTCGAGTGAGAAAAGTAATAAAGTATGGTGATTTTAAACTGTTTTCATGTCGATATACACATTTACATTAAATACTCCACTCTCATTAATGCAGATAAGCACTGAAGTTACATCGTCATTATGCAGAAGTTAAACCAAAACATGAATTTGGACATTAGTAGTGGATGCGCTTGATCACACTTCCTGTGGCACGCTGTCGAGGAGTGCTATAGGTGCACGAAACTACATCTCATGTTATGAGAAAATATTTTAGTGAGAGCAATGATGCACACTTCTAGCGGACACTGCTGATTCAGTGGTCAAACGGTTGGAATACGTGCAATGATAATATCTTACTGCACAACCACAGCCGCACCGAGGTGTTGATGTCATGTGAAGGCATCTCCACAATATTATGAAAAATAACACTAGTTGAAGGATACAACTTGTAAAAAAAAAAGAAAAAAAATTGGCTTTTCAAAATACTTTGTCAGCTATTTCGAAACTAGGCTATTTATCTGAGAACTAAACAGTTTTGTTTTTATGGATATTTTGATATTGTTTCTAAACACAAGGATACGGGATGATTTTTGCAATAAAAATTAACGTGACCCAAAAGGCACGTATAGTCTGTATCTCATATTTCCTTAACGTCTTGTACGTTTGACAGAGTTGAACGCGGTGTCATGTGGACGGGATATGCATGAGCTTCTGCAGAGTAAAACCAGGCGTTGCAAGCTCTATATACGGGGATTTCTGGGAGGAGACGCACATACCATCTTCCTCCGACTGGGATTTATTAGAGCTGGAGTCAAGTCCAGCTTTGTCGAGTCCAAGACCAGGACTAGTCGAGACAGAGTCCAAAGAGGCTCAAGTCCAAGTCGAAAAATTTAGAGTCCAAGTCAAGACCGAGTCCAAATGAGAGAAAAAAGGATCCTCTTCAAGACCACATACTCTATTATTGATAATGTATGTGATGCGAGAGACTTAGAATCTTCTATTCTAAGAAAATGATTTTGCATTATTATTTGTAATGTTCAAAAAGCATGTGCAAAGTATCAGCTCTGTAGGACAGGGGTCTTCAAACTAGATCCTGGAGGACCAGTGCCCTGCAGACTTTAGCTCCAACTGGTTTAACACCCCTCTCTGGAAGCTTCTAGTAAGACCTTGATTAGCTGCTTCAAGTGTGTTTAATTAGGGTTGGAGCTAAACTCTGCAGGACACCAGCCCTCTAGGACCAAGTTTGGAGCTGTAGGATCAAATTATTTTTATTTACATTTTATTTACTTTAATTTCACCCTGGATTTTTTGCTGTGTACCTAAAGTTAGGTTTTGCTTTGCTGTTATAAAAGAATTATAACAGACAGACAAACGAGAAAAAAAAAAAAAAAAAAAAATTATATATATATATATATATATATATATATATATATATATATATATATATATATATATATATATATATATATATATATATATATATATATTAGATAAAGATAAGATTTCTTTTGAAAGCAGTTCAGTCACGTATGACATTAGCCTACCAAACACTGCAGTTGCACAAGAACACGCCATCAGACTGCTGCTGATTTGTAGTGCTGCACACCTCTGTTAACTCCTGCTATACAGCTGAAGACACTGCATGGAGAAAGAGCTGGAGGTTATAACCTCACTCCGAGCGTACCTGACTGTATTTCCCGTCTTTAATGTCCTTCTGTCTGTTCAGGAACCAGTCAGGGATCTTGTACTGGCGAGGATTCTGCATAATGGTCACCACCCTCTCCACCTGTCAATCAATCAATCACAGCTCCGATAAACACACCCATACAATATTACACTTAAAATCACATCCCATTTTCATTTCAGACTTTTCTCAATATGGTTCAAAATATCTGATATGAGTCTTGCTTGTTTGTCGAAAGCAAAATGCCAATTGTATCATTTCAGAATGTTCTCCAGAGACTTATTTTATTATGATTCTTCAGTTTCTATAAAGAACAACAATAAGGTTGTTAATTTGTCAATATTGTCAGCTTGATTGCTGGAAGAGAGCTGAACTGACTCTAGCTGGAAAATGGCTCTGTTATTCAATATTGCTTTATTGGCATGACTGTAAAAAATACAATATTGCCAAAGCTTGAAATATATATGAGAAATATAATGAAAATATCAAAATAGAATAAAAACATTATAACAATATAAACTTAAATAAACAGTGTAACAAATAAGAACTTGTGTGAACATTTCATACCACAGTGTTTAACATATAAACACACACAGGCTGAGGGTCACTGTGGTAGACATTAGGGAAACACACTGAGGTCAGACATATTACACACACACACACACACACACACACACACACACGTATCTCGCAGCCAGTGCTGCTGTCTGTCCCTCTCCTAGTATGATCTTTATTTGTTCCTCTTCAGTCATGGCTGTAAAGTTCTTTTATGATGTTTGTGAATTTGTTGCTGTATATGTATATTGATTTAAATTGGTAACAGTGAAGTAGGAAGTGTGTCTCTGTCTGGATCTCTCCTGTCTCACAGTGAACACACTCTTTGCTCTCTGGGTAACCAGCTCTTTCTGTTATTGTTCTCTTATATTATTGACAGACTGTTGTCCTGCTGATACTGCAAAGCACTATAGAAATAAAGATTACTTGACTAAAGTTGAGCAAGGGGTCTATGTCTGAGTTTGAATGCAGAGAGTCCAAGCTCTGTCTGCTAGACGGTTTACAGGTGTGTGTGTGTGTGTTTAGAAGTGTTTTCCTGATGAAGAATGAAGAGTAAACGCACCTCATCATCCGTGAGTTCTCCAGCTCGCTTGCTCAGGTCGATGTCTGCTTTCCTCAACACCACATGAGCATACCGCCGACCCACCCCCTGCAGAACAGAGAGAGAGTTCAGAACACACACACACCCCCTGCAGAACAGAGAGAGAGTTCAGAACACACACACACACCCTGCAGAACAGAGAGAGTTCAGAACACACACACACACACCCTGCAGAACAGAGAGAGAGAGTTCAGAACACACACACACCCTGCAGAACAGAGAGAGAGAGTTCAGAACACACACACACCCTGCAGAACAGAGAGAGAGTTCAGAACACATACCCCCTGCAGAACAGAGAGAGTTCAGAACACACACACACACACACCCTGCAGAACAGAGAGAGTTCAGAACACACACACACACACCCTGCAGAACAGAGAGAGAGAGTTCAGAACACACACACCCTGCAGAACAGAGAGAGTTCAGAACACACACACACACCCCCTGCAGAACAGAGAGAGAGAGTTCAGAACACACACACACACCCCCTGCAGAACAGAGAGAGAGAGTTCAGAACACACCCTGCAGAACACAGAGAGAGTTCAGAACACACCCTGCAGAACACAGAGAGAGTTCAGAACACACACCCCCTGCAGAACAGAGAGAGTTCAGAACACACACCCTGCAGAACAGAGAGAGTTCAGAACACATACCCCCTGCAGAACAGAGAGAGTTCAGAACACACACCCCCTGCAGAACAGAGAGAGTTCAGAACACACACACACACACACACACACCCTGCAGAACAGAGAGAGAGAGTTCAGAACACACACACCCTGCAGAACAGAGAGAGAGTTCAGAACACACACACACACCCCCTGCAGAACAGAGAGAGTTCAGAACACACACACACACACCCTGCAGAACAGAGAGAGAGAGTTCAGAACACACACACCCTGCAGAACAGAGAGAGTTCAGAACACACACACACACACCCTGCAGAACAGAGAGAGAGAGTTCAGAACACACCCTGCAGAACACAGAGAGAGTTCAGAACACACCCTGCAGAACAGAGAGAGTTCAGAACACATACCCCCTGCAGAACAGAGAGAGTTCAGAACACACACACACACACACCCTGCAGAACAGAGAGAGAGTTCAGAACACACACACCCTGCAGAACAGAGAGAGAGAGTTCAGAAAACACACACACCCTGCAGAGCACAGGAGTTCAGAACACCCACACACACCCTGCAGAACACAGAGAGAGTTCAGAACACACACACACCCCCTGCAGAACAGAGAGAGAGTTCAGAACACACACACACCCCCTGCAGAACAGAGAGAGAGTTCAGAACACACACACACCCCCTGCAGAACAGAGAGAGAGTTCAGAACACACACACACCCCCTGCAGAACAGAGAGAGAGTTCAGAACACACACCCCCTGCAGAACAGAGAGAGAGAGTTCAGAAAACACACACACCCTGCAGAGCACAGGAGTTCAGAACACCCACACACACCCTGCAGAACACAGAGAGAGTTCAGAACACACACACACACCCTGCAGAACAGAGAGAGAGTTCAGAACACACACACACCCCCTGCAGAACAGAGAGAGAGAGTTCAGAACACACACACACCCCCTGCAGAACAGAGAGAGAGTTCAGAACACACACACACCCCCTGCAGAACAGAGAGAGAGTTCAGAACACACACACACCCCCTGCAGAACAGAGAGAGAGTTCAGAACACACACACACCCCCTGCAGAACAGAGAGAGAGTTCAGAACACACACACCCCCTGCAGAACAGAGAGAGAGTTCAGAACACACACACACCCCCTGCAGAACAGAGAGAGTTCAGAACACACACACACCCCCTGCAGAACAGAGAGAGTTCAGAACACACACACACCCTGCAGAACAGAGAGAGTTCAGAACACACACACACCCTGCAGAACAGAGAGAGTTCAGAACACACACACCCTGCAGAACAGAGAGAGAGTTCAGAACACCCCCACACCCCCTGCAGAACAGAGAGAGAGTTCAGAACACACCCACACCCCCTGCAGAACAGAGAGAGTTCAGAACACACACACACACCCCCTGCAGAACAGAGAGAGTTCAGAACACACACACACACACCCTGCAGAACAGAGAGAGAGTTCAGAACACACCCACACCCCCTGCAGAACAGAGAGAGAGTTCAGAACACACACCCCCTGCAGAACAGAGAGAGTTCAGAACACACACACACCCTGCAGAACAGAGAGAGTTCAGAACACACACACCCCCTGCAGAACAGAGAGAGAGTTCAGAACACACCCACACCCCCTGCAGAACAGAGAGAGTTCAGAACACACACACACACAGCCTGCAGAACAGAGAGAGAGTTCAGAACACACCCCCACACCCTGCAGAACAGAGAGAGAGTTCAGAACACACCCCCACACCCTGCAGAACAGAGAGAGTTCAGAACACACCCACACACCCTGCAGAACAGAGAGAGAGTTCAGAACACACACACACACACCCTGCAGAACAGAGAGAGAGTTCAGAACACACCCACACCCCCTGCAGAACAGAGAGAGTTCAGAACACACACACACACACCCTGCAGAACAGAGAGAGAGTTCAGAACACACCCCCACACCCTGCAGAACAGAGAGAGTTCAGAACACACCCACACACCCTGCAGAACAGAGAGAGTTCAGAACACACACACACACACCCTGCAGAACAGAGAGAGAGTTCAGAACACACCCACACCCCCTGCAGAACAGAGAGAGTTCAGAACACACACACACACACCCTGCAGAACAGAGAGAGAGTTCAGAACACACCCCCACACCCTGCAGAACAGAGAGAGTTCAGAACACACCCACACACCCTGCAGAACAGAGAGAGAGTTCAGAACACACCCACACACCCTGCAGAACAGAGAGAGTTCAGAACACACCCACACACCCTGCAGAACAGAGAGAGTTCAGAACACACCCCCCCTGCAGAACAGAGAGAGTTCAGAACACACCCCCCCTGCAGAACAGAGAGAGTTCAGAACACACACCCCCTGCAGAACAGAGAGAGTTCAGAACACACCCACCCTGCAGAACAGAGAGAGTTCAGAACACACCCCCCCTGCAGAACAGAGAGAGTTCAGAACACACACCCCCTGCAGAACAGAGAGCGTTCAGAACACACCCACCCTGCAGAGCAGAGAGTTCAGAACACACACACACACACCCTGCAGAACAGAGAGAGAGTTCAGAACACACACACACACACCCTGCAGAACAGAGAGAGAGTTCAGAACACACACACACACACACCCTGCAGAGCAGAGAGAGAGTTCAGAACACACACACACCCTGCAGAACAGAGTGAGAGTTCAGAAGACACACACACACACACCCTGCAGAACAGAGAGAGAGTTCAGAACACACACACACACACACACACACACACCCTGCAGAGCAGAGAGAGAGTTCAGAACACACACCCACACCCTGCAGAGCAGAGTGAGAGTTCAGAAGACACACACACACACACCCTGCAGAACAGAGAGAGAGAGTTCAGAACACACACACACACACACACACCCTGCAGAACAGAGTGAGAGTTCAGAACACACACACCCTGCAGAACAGAGTGAGAGTTCAGAACACACACCCACACCCTGCAGAACAGAGTGTTCAGAACACACCCCCACCCTGCAGAACAGAGAGAGTTCAGAACACACACACCCTGCAGAACAGAGAGAGTTCAGAACACACACACCCTGCAGAACAGAGAGTTCAGAACACACACACCCTGCAGAACAGAGTGTTCAGAACACACCCACCCTGCAGAACAGAGAGAGTTCAGAACACACACTCCCTGCAGAACAGAGAGAGTTCAGAACACACACTCCCTGCAGAACAGAGAGAGTTCAGAACACACACACACCCCCTGCAGAACAGAGAGAGTTCAGAACACACACCCCCTGCAGAACAGAGAGAGTTCAGAACACACACCCCCTGCAGAACAGAGAGAGTTCAGAACACACACCCCCTGCAGAACAGAGAGAGTTCAGAACACACACCCCCTGCAGAACAGAGAGAGTTCAGAACACACACCCCCTGCAGAACAGAGAGTTCAGAACACACACACCCTGCAGAACAGAGAGTTCAGAACACACACACCCTGCAGAACAGAGTGTTCAGAACACACCCACCCTGCAGAACACACACACACACACCCCCTGCAGAACAGAGAGAGTTCAGAACACACACACACACCCTGCAGAACAGTGTTCAGAACACACACACCTTGCAGAACAGTGTTCAGAACACACACACCTTGCAGAACAGTGTTCAGAACACACACACCTTGCAGAACAGAGTATTCAGAACACACACACACACTCTCTCTCTCCTCTCACACACACACTCTCACACACTCTCTCTCTCACACACACACTCTCTCTCTCTCTCACACACACACTCTCTCTCTCTCTCACACACACACTCTCTCTCTCTCTCACACACACACTCTCTCTCTCTCTCTCTCACACACACTCTCTCTCTCACACACACTCTCACACACACTCACACACACACTCACACACACGCACTCTCTCACACACACACACACACACTCTCTGTATTTTGCGTCTTCCATCGATGTTCGTGTTGAGAACAAGCAGAATGTGCTGGAACTTCTCTGGAATGACGAGCGACTGAGAACACACACACACACACTCTCTCTCACACACTCACAGCAGAGCATGTTCAGCACACACACAGTTTACAGCACTCACCTTGATGGCGGTGATGGCGAACGCGATTTTGCGTCTTCCATCGATGTTCGTGTTGAGAACACGCAGAATGTGCTGGAACTTCTCTGGAATGACGAGCGACTGAGAACACACACACAGAGAGAGAGACACACACACACACACACAGAGAGAGAGAGAGCACGGGTTAAACGCGCAAAGGCTAAAGAGAAGTTAGCAGGTTAGCATCTTCCTGACTACAGACACACACACACTAACCAGAGTCTCGCGCTCTGTCCAAACTACACACAAACATGTTAATATTTAGTTATATTATTAAATGAGGCGCTCGTTAAACTTATGCTCTGTACTGTAAACATAACATTTCCGCTCAGATATATTCTATATCTACTAAACTCATAGGATGTTGAAGCGGTGCTGAGAAACACACACTAATAAACGCGATGTTGCGAGATTTTGACTACAATCTTCAGGATTATATTTCGTGCCTACCATCTTGTTCGCTGGTTCCGCGCAAAGAGGACGTGATCACGATCTCGCGATAATTTCACCGCTGGACGCGCGAACTCGACAGGAACAGGAAGTTCCGTCACGATGAAAACGTCCGGTGGGACCAAAACAATATTAAACCCGATGGTTTTTAAAAGTATAAAGCGCGGTTGATGCAGTTTATTAGACTGCAGTATATTCCAGAGTTATTACTCTTTTTAAAGAAGTACAGCGTGGCACGCACTTGTGCGGGAGTGTGATACCGGAGGGACGTGTAGTTTTAGTGCTTTTAGTGGACTACAGACGGCATGGCGGAGGCGCTGATCACCGCAGAGGAGCTCTCGAAGCCCGGCGCTGCTGCTGGAGACATGCAGGTGAGGACGGCTCTCTCTCGGGTCTATCAGCGGCACGGACCCGCTGGGGTTCTGTCTGAATCTTATCCTGTGCAGCTCGTTATGTCGGTTAGCATCTTAAGATATCATATTCTCGGATGTCATATTAGTAAGATCACGTGACAGGACACACACACACACACACACACACACACACTCTCTCTCTCTCTCTCTCTCTCTCTCTCTCTCTCTCTCTCTCTCTCTCTCTCTCTCTCTCTCTCTCTCAATTCAATTAAATTCAGAAAGCTTTATTGGCATGACAAAAACACACATTCTGTATTGCCAAAGCATTAAAACAACATAGAAAATGATTTAGAATTTCTGAACATTTAATAAAGCTTAGAGAAAATAATAGTAATAATGAAACTAAATAAAAGCATTATTATATAAACACATGGCTAGATATAGCAAAAAAAAAAAGAGGCTAATACTGTTAATAAAATAAATAATGAATTATAATAATCAATAAAAGATTATACTACAGACATCATGTAACAACTGAA